>NW_027448239.1:0-60439 GCF_038048845.1 Mixophyes fleayi
TGAAGCATGAATCATGAATCGTATCATGAATCATGAATCACGAATCATAAATTGAATCATGAATCATGAATCATGGATTGAATCATGAAACAAGAAACATGAATTGCATCATGAATCATAAATCAAATCAAGAATCATGAATCATGAATTCAATCATGAATCATGAATCATGAATCATGAATTGAATCATGAATCATGAATCATGAATCGAATCCAGAATTGAATCATGAATTGAATCATAAATCATTAATCGAATCATGAATCATGAATTGAATCAGGAATTGAATCATGAATCATGAATTGAATCCTGAATCATGAATCATGAATTGAATCATAAATCATGAAATATGAATCATGAATTGAATCATGAATCATGAATCATTAATCATGAATCATGAATTGAATCATGAATTAAATCATGAATAATTAATCGAATCATGAATCATGAATTGAATCATGAATTGAATCATGAATCATAAATTGAATCATGAATTAAATCATGAATTGAATCATGAATCATGATTTGAATCATGAATCATGAATTGAATCAAGAATTGAATCATGAATCATGAATCATGAAATGAATCATGAATCATTAATCAGGAATCATGAATTGAATTATGAATCATGAATTGAATCATGAATCATGAAATGAATCATGAATCTTGAATCATGAATCATGAATCATGGATTGAGTCATGAATTGAATCATGAATCACGAATCATGAATTGAATCATGAATCATGAATCATGAATTGAATCATGAATCATAAATCATGAATTGAATCATGAATCATAATTCATGAATCATGAATTGAATAATGAATCATGAAACATGAATTGAATCATGAATCATGAATCAGAATTGAATCATGGATCATGAATCATGAATTGAATAATGAATCATGAATTGAATCATGAATCATGAATCGAATTATGAATTGAATAATGAATCATGAAACATGAATTGAATCATGAATCATGAATCAGAATTGAATCATGGATCATGAATCATGAATTGAATAATGAATCATGAATTGAATCATGAATCATGAATCGAATCATGAATTGAATCATGAATCATGAATCATGAATAGAATCATGAATTGAAGCATGAATCATGAATTGAATCATGAATCATGAATCATGAATCGAATCATGAATTATGAATTGAATCATTAATTGAATCATAAATCATTAATCAAATAATGAATCATGAATTGAATCATGAATTGAATCATGAATTGAATCATGAATCATGAATCATGAATCATGAATTGAATAATGAATCATGAATTGAATCATGAATCATGAAATGAATCATGAATCTTGAACCATGAATCATGAATTGAAACATGAATCATGAATTGAATCATGAATCATAATTCATGAATCATGAATTGAATAATGAATCATGAATCATGAATTGAATCATGATTCATGAATCAGAATTGAATCATGGATCATGAAACATGAATTCAATAATGAATCATGAATTGAATCATGAATCATGAATTGAATCATGAATCAGAATTGAATCATGGATCATGAATCATGAATTGAATAATGAATCATGAATTGAATCATGAATCATGAATCGAATCATGAATTGAATCATGAATCATGAATCATGAATAGAATCATGAATTGAAGCATGAATCATGAATTGAATCATGAATCATGAATCATGAATCGAATCATGAATTATGAATTGAATCATTAATTGAATCATAAATCATTAATCAAATAATGAATCATGATTGAATCATGAATTGAATCATGAATTGAATCATGAATCATGAATCATGAATCATGAATTGAATAATGAATCATGAATTGAATCATGAATCATGAAATGAATCATGAATCTTGAACCATGAATCATGAATTGAATCATGAATCATGAATTGAATCATGAATCATAATTCATGAATCATGAATTGAATAATGAATCATGAATCATGAATTGAATCATGATTCATGAATCAGAATTGAATCATGGATCATGAAACATGAATTCAATAATGAATCATGAATTGAATCATGAATCATGAATTGAATCATGAATTAAATCGTGAATCATGAATTATGAATTGATTCATGAATCATGAATCATGAATCGAATCATGAATCATGAATTGAATCATGAATTGAATCATAAATCATTAATCGAATTATGAATCATGAATCGAATCATGAATTGAATCATGAATTATGAATCATGAATTGAATCATGAATTGAATCGTGAATCATGAATCATGAATTGAATCATGAATCATGAATCATGAATCGAATCATGAATCATGAATTGAATCATGAATTGAATCATAAATCATTAATCGAATAATGAATCATGAATCGAATCATTAATCATGAATTGGATCATGAATTGAATCATAAATCATTAATCAAATAATGAATCATGAATTGAATCTTGAATTGAATCATGAATCATGAATTGAATAATGAATTAAACCATGAATTGAATCATAAATCATTAATCATGAATTGAATCATGGATCATGAATCATGAATTCAATCATGAATCATGAATCATGGATTGAGTCATGAATTGAATCATGAATCACGAATCATGAATTGAATCATGAATCATGAATCATGAATTGAATCATGAATCATAAATCATGAATTGAATCATGAATCATAATTCATGAATCATGAATTGAATAATGAATCATGAAACATGAATCATGAATCATGAATCATGAAATGAATCATGAATCATTAATCAGGAATCATGAATTGAATTATGAATCATGAATTGAATCATGAATCATGAAATGAATCATGAATCTTGAATCATGAATCATGAATCATGGATTGAGTCATGAATTGAATCATGAATCATGAATCATGAATTGAATCATGAATCATGAATCATGAATTGAATCATGAATCATAATTCATGAATCATGAATTGAATAATGAATCATGAAACATGAATTGAATCATGAATCATGAATCAGAATTGAATCATGGATCATGAATCATGAATTGAATAATGAATCATGAATTGAATCATGAATCATGAATCGAATTATGAATTGAATAATGAATCATGAAACATGAATTGAATCATGAATCATGAATCAGAATTGAATCATGGATCATGAATCATGAATTGAATAATGAATCATGAATTGAATCATGAATCATGATTAGAATCATGAATTGAATCATGAATCATGAATCATGAATAGAATCATGAATTGAAGCATGAATCATGAATTGAATCATGAATCATGAATCATGAATCGAATCATGAATTATGAATTGAATCATTAATTGAATCATAAATCATTAATCAAATAATGAATCATGAATTGAATCATGAATTGAATCATGAATTGAATCATGAATCATGAATCATGAATCATGAATTGAATAATGAATCATGAATTGAATCATGAATCATGAAATGAATCATGAATCTTGAACCATGAATCATGAATTGAATCATGAATCATGAATTGAATCATGAATCATAATTCATGAATCATGAATTGAATAATGAATCATGAATCATGAATTGAATCATGATTCATGAATCAGAATTGAATCATGGATCATGAAACATGAATTCAATAATGAATAATGAATTGAATCATGAATCATGAATCGAATCATGAATTGAATCATGAATCATGAATTGAATCATGAATTAAATCGTGAATCATGAATTATGAATTGATTCATGAATCATGAATCATGAATCGAATCATGAATCATGAATTGAATCATGAATTGAATCATAAATCATTAATCGAATTATGAATCATGAATCGAATCATGAATTGAATCATGAATTATGAATCATGAATTGAATCATGAATTGAATCGTGAATCATGAATCATGAATTGAATCATGAATCATGAATCATGAATCGAATCATGAATCATGAATTGAATCATGAATTGAATCATAAATCATTAATCGAATAATGAATCATGAATCGAATCATTAATCATGAATTGGATCATGAATTGAATCATAAATCATTAATCAAATAATGAATCATGAATTGAATCTTGAATTGAATCATGAATCATGAATTGAATAATGAATTAAACCATGAATTGAATCATAAATCATTAATCATGAATTGAATCATGGATCATGAATCATGAATTCAATAATGAATCATGAATTGAATCATGAATCGAATCATGAATTGAATCATGAATCATGAATCGAATCATGAATTGAATCATGAATCATGAATCATGAATTGAATCATGAATTGAATCATGAATCATGAATCATGAATTGAATCATGAATCATGAATCATGAATCGAATCATGAATTGAATCATGAATCGAATCATGAATTGAATCATGAATCATGAATTTAATCATGAATTAAACCATGAATTGAATCATAAATCATGAATCATGAATTGAATCATGAATCATGAATCATGAATCATGAATTGAATCATGAATCATGAATCATGAATTGAATCATGAATTATGATTTAAATCAGGAATCGAATCATGAATTGAATAATGAATCATGAATTGAATCATGAATCATGAATTGAATCATGAATCATGAATCATGAATCATGAATTGAATCATGAATCATGAATCATGAATTGAATCATGAATCATGAATCATAAATCGAATCATGAATTGAATCATGAATCATGAATCATGAATTGAATCATGAACCATGAATCATGAATTGAATCATGAATCATGAATTGAATCATGAATCATGAATTGAATCATGAATCATGAATTAAATCATAAATCATGAATTGAATCATGAATTGAATCATGAATCATTTATCGAATCATGAATCATGAATTGAATCATGAATTGAATCATGAATTGAATCATGAATTGAATCATAAATCATGAATCATGAATTGAATCATAAATCATTAATCGAATTATGAATCATGAATCGAATCATGAATTGAATCATGAATTATGAATCATGAATTGAATCATGAATTGAATCGTGAATCATGAATCATGAATTGAATCATGAATCATGAATCATGAATCGAATCATGAATCATGAATTGAATCATGAATTGAATCATAAATCATTAATCGAATAATGAATCATGAATCGAATCATTAATCATGAATTGGATCATGAATTGAATCATAAATCATTAATCAAATAATGAATCATGAATTGAATCTTGAATTGAATCATGAATCATGAATTGAATAATGAATTAAACCATGAATTGAATCATAAATCATTAATCATGAATTGAATCATGGATCATGAATCATGAATTCAATAATGAATCATGAATTGAATCATGAATCATGAATCGAATCATGAATTGAATCATGAATCATGAATCGAATCATGAATTGAATCATGAATCATGAATCATGAATTGAATCATGAATTGAATCATGAATCATGAATCATGAATTGAATCATGAATCATGAATCATGAATCGAATCATGAATTGAATCATGAATCATGAATTTAATCATGAATTAAACCATGAATTGAATCATAAATCATGAATCATGAATTGAATCATGAATCATGAATCATGAATCATGAATTGAATCATGAATCATGAATCATGAATTGAATCATGAATTATGATTTAAATCAGGAATCGAATCATGAATTGAATAATGAATCATGAATTGAATCATGAATCATTAATTGAATCATGAATCATGAATCATGAATCATGAATTGAATCATGAATCATGAATCATAAATCGAATCATGAATTGAATCATGAATCATGAATCATGAATTGAATCATGAACCATGAATCATGAATTGAATCATGAATCATGAATTGAATCATGAATCATGAATTGAATCATGAATCATGAATCATGAATCATAAATTGAATCATGAATCATGAATCATAAATCGAATCATGAATTGAATCATGAATCATGAATCATGAATTGAATCATGAACCATGAATCATGAATTGAATCATGAATCATAAATTAAATCATGAATCATAAATCATGAATTGAATCATGAATCATGATTTTAATCAGGAATCGAATCATGAATTGAATCATGAATCATAAATCGAATCATGAATTGAATAATGAATCATGAATCATGAATTGAATCATGAATCACGAATCATAAATTGAATATGAATCATGAATTGAATCATGAATCATGAATCATGAATTGAATCATAAATCATGATTAATGAATTGAATCATGAATCATGATTAATGAATTGAATCATAAATCATGAATTATGAATCATAAATTGAATCATGAATCATGAATCATCAATTAATTCATTAATCATTAATTGAATCATGAATCATGAATCATGAATTGAATCATGAATCATGAATCATGAATTTCAATCATGAATCATGAATCGAATCATGAATCATGAATCATGAATTGAATCATAAATCATCAATTATTAATCATGAATTGAATCATGAATCATGAATTGAATCATGAATCATGAATTGAATTATGAATCATGAATCATGAATTGAATCATGAATCATGAATTGAATCATAAATCATGAATTATGAATCATAAATTGAATCATGAATCATGAATCATGAATTGAATCATGATTAATTAATTGAATCATGAATCATGAATCATGAATTGAATCATGAATCATGACACATGAATTGAATCAAGAATCGAATCATGAATCATGAATAATGAATTGAATCATGAATCATTAATCATGAATCATGAATTGAATCATGAATCATGAATCATAAATCGAATTATGAATCATGAATCAAGAATCATGAATCGAATCATGAATCATGAATTGAATCATGAATCATGAATTGAATCATGAATCTAATCATGAATCATGAATTGAATCATGAATCATGAATCATGAATCATGAATCATGAATTAAATCATGAATCTTGAATTGAATCATGAATCATGAATTGAAACATGAATCATGAATCATGAATTGTATCATGAATCATGAATCACGAATCATAAATTGAATCATGAATCATGAATCATGAATTGAATCATGAAACAAGAAACATGAATTGCATTATGAATCATGAATCAAATCATGAATCATGAATCATGAATTCAATCATGAATCATGAATCACATATTATGAATCATGAATTGAATCATGAATCATGAATCATGAATAATGAATCATGAATTGAATCATGAATCATGAATTGAATAATGAATCATGAATTGAAACATGAATCATGAATCATGAATTGTATCATGAATCATGAATCACAAATAATAAATTGAATCACGAATCATGAATTGAATCATGAAACAAGAAACATGAATTGCATTATGAATCATGAATCAAATCATGAATCATGAATCATGAATTCAATCATGAATCATGAATCATGAATTATGAATCATGAATTGAATCATGAATCATGAATCATGAATCAAATCATGAATCAAGAATTGAATCATGAATTGAATCATAAATCATTAATTGAATCATGAATCATGAATTGAATCAGGAATTGAATCACAAATCATGAATTGAATCATGAATCATTAATTGAATCATGAATCATGAATTGAATCATGAATCATTAATCGAATCATGAATCATGAATCATGAATTGAATCATAAATCATGAATTGAATCATGAATTGAATCATGAATTGAATCATGAATCATTAATCGAATCATGAATCATTAATTGAATCATGAATCATGAATCATGAATTGAATCATAAATCATGAATTGAATCATGAATTGAATCATGAATCATTAATCGAATCATGAATCATTAATTGAATCATGAATCATGAATAGAATCATGAATCATGAATCATGAATTGAATCATGAATCATGATTTTAATCAGGAATCAAATCATTAATTGAATCATAAATCATGAATCATGAATCATGAATTGAATCATGAATCATGAATCATGAATTGATTTATGAATCATGAATCGAATCATGAATCATGAATTGAATCATAAATCATCAATTATGAATCATGAATTGAATCATGAATCATGAATCATGAATCATGAATCATGAATTGAATCATAAATCATGAATTGAGTCATGAATCATGAATTGAAGCATGAATCATGAATCGTATCATGAATCATGAATCACGAATCATAAATTGAATCATGAATCATGAATCATGGATTGAATCATGAAACAAGAAACATGAATTGCATCATGAATCATAAATCAAATCAAGAATCATGAATCATGAATTCAATCATGAATCATGAATCATGAATCATGAATTGAATCATGAATCATGAATCATGAATCGAATCCAGAATTGAATCATGAATTGAATCATAAATCATTAATCGAATCATGAATCATGAATTGAATCAGGAATTGAATCATGAATCATGAATTGAATCCTGAATCATGAATCATGAATTGAATCATAAATCATGAAATATGAATCATGAATTGAATCATGAATCATGAATCATTAATCATGAATCATGAATTGAATCATGAATTAAATCATGAATAATTAATCGAATCATGAATCATGAATTGAATCATGAATTGAATCATGAATCATAAATTGAATCATGAATTAAATCATGAATTGAATCATGAATCATGATTTGAATCATGAATCATGAATTGAATCAAGAATTGAATCATGAATCATGAATCATGAAATGAATCATGAATCATTAATCAGGAATCATGAATTGAATTATGAATCATGAATTGAATCATGAATCATGAAATGAATCATGAATCTTGAATCATGAATCATGAATCATGGATTGAGTCATGAATTGAATCATGAATCACGAATCATGAATTGAATCATGAATCATGAATTGAATCATGAATCATAAATCATGAATTGAATCATGAATCATAATTCATGAATCATGAATTGAATAATGAATCATGAAACATGAATTGAATCATGAATCATGAATCAGAATTGAATCATGGATCATGAATCATGAATTGAATAATGAATCATGAATTGAATCATGAATCATGAATCGAATTATGAATTGAATAATGAATCATGAAACATGAATTGAATCATGAATCATGAATCAGAATTGAATCATAGATCATGAATCATGAATTGAATAATGAATCATGAATTGAATCATGAATCATGAATCGAATCATGAATTGAATCATGAATCATGAATCATGAATAGAATCATGAATTGAAGCATGAATCATGAATTGAATCATGAATCATGAATCATGAATCGAATCATGAATTATGAATTGAATCATTAATTGAATCATAAATCATTAATCAAATAATGAATCATGAATTGAATCATGAATTGAATCATGAATTGAATCATGAATCATGAATCATGAATCATGAATTGAATAATGAATCATGAATTGAATCATGAATCATGAAATGAATCATGAATCTTGAACCATGAATCATGAATTGAATCATGAATCATGAATTGAATCATGAATCATAATTCATGAATCATGAATTGAATAATGAATCATGAATCATGAATTGAATCATGATTCATGAATCAGAATTGAATCATGGATCATGAAACATGAATTCAATAATGAATCATGAATTGAATCATGAATCATGAATCGAATCATGAATTGAATCATGAATCATGAATTGAATCATGAATTAAATCGTGAATCATGAATTATGAATTGATTCATGAATCATGAATCATGAATCGAATCATGAATCATGAATTGAATCATGAATTGAATCATAAATCATTAATCGAATTATGAATCATGAATCGAATCATGAATTGAATCATGAATTATGAATCATGAATTGAATCATGAATTGAATCGTGAATCATGAATCATGAATTGAATCATGAATCATGAATCATGAATCGAATCATGAATCATGAATTGAATCATGAATTGAATCATAAATCATTAATCGAATAATAAATCATGAATCGAATCATTAATCATGAATTGGATCATGAATTGAATCATAAATCATGTAATCAAATAATGAATCATGAATTGAATCTTGAATTGAATCATGAATCATGAATTGAATAATGAATTAAACCATGAATTGAATCATAAATCATTAATCATGAATTGAATCATGGATCATGAATCATGAATTCAATAATGAATCATGAATTGAATCATGAATCATGAATCGAATCATGAATTGAATCATGAATCATGAATCGAATCATGAATTGAATCATGAATCATGAATCATGAATTGAATCATGAATTGAATCATGAATCATGAATCATGAATTGAATCATGAATCATGAATCATGAATCGAATCATGAATTGAATCATGAATCGAATCATGAATTGAATCATGAATCATGAATTTAATCATGAATTAAACCATGAATTGAATCATAAATCATGAATCATGAATTGAATCATGAATCATGAATCATGAATTGAATCATGAATTGAATCATGAATCATGAATCATGAATTGAATCATGAATCATGAATCATGAATCGAATCATGAATTGAATCATGAATCGAATCATGAATTGAATCATGAATCATGAATTTAATCATGAATTAAACCATGAATTGAATCATAAATCATGAATCATGAATTGAATCATGAATCATGAATCATGAATCATGAATTGAATCATGAATCATGAATCATGAATCGAATCCAGAATTGAATCATGAATTGAATCATAAATCATTAATCGAATCATGAATCATGAATTGAATCAGGAATTGAATCATGAATCATGAATTGAATCCTGAATCATGAATCATGAATTGAATCATAAATCATGAAATATGAATCATGAATTGAATCATGAATCATGAATCATTAATCATGAATCATGAATTGAATCATGAATTAAATCATGAATAATTAATCGAATCATGAATCATGAATTGAATCATGAATTGAATCATGAATCATAAATTGAATCATGAATTAAATCATGAATTGAATCATGAATCATGATTTGAATCATGAATCATGAATTGAATCAAGAATTGAATCATGAATCATGAATCATGAAATGAATCATGAATCATTAATCAGGAATCATGAATTGAATTATGAATCATGAATTGAATCATGAATCATGAAATGAATCATGAATCTTGAATCATGAATCATGAATCATGGATTGAGTCATGAATTGAATCATGAATCACGAATCATGAATTGAATCATGAATCATGAATCATGAATTGAATCATGAATCATAAATCATGAATTGAATCATGAATCATAATTCATGAATCATGAATTGAATAATGAATCATGAAACATGAATTGAATCATGAATCATGAATCAGAATTGAATCATGGATCATGAATCATGAATTGAATAATGAATCATGAATTGAATCATGAATCATGAATCGAATTATGAATTGAATAATGAATCATGAAACATGAATTGAATCATGAATCATGAATCGAATCATTAATCATGAATTGGATCATGAATTGAATCATAAATCATTAATCAAATAATGAATCATGAATTGAATCTTGAATTGAATCATGAATCATGAATTGAATAATGAATTAAACCATGAATTGAATCATAAATCATTAATCATGAATTGAATCATGGATCATGAATCATGAATTCAATAATGAATCATGAATTGAATCATGAATCATGAATCGAATCATGAATTGAATCATGAATCATGAATCGAATCATGAATTGAATCATGAATCATGAATCATGAATTGAATCATGAATTGAATCATGAATCATGAATCATGAATTGAATCATGAATCATGAATCATGAATCGAATCATGAATTGAATCATGAATCGAATCATGAATTGAATCATGAATCATGAATTTAATCATGAATTAAACCATGAATTGAATCATAAATCATGAATCATGAATTGAATCATGAATCATGAATCATGAATTGAATCATGAATTGAATCATGAATCATGAATCATGAATTGAATCATGAATCATGAATCATGAATCGAATCATGAATTGAATCATGAATCGAATCATGAATTGAATCATGAATCATGAATTTAATCATGAATTAAACCATGAATTGAATCATAAATCATGAATCATGAATTGAATCATGAATCATGAATCATGAATCATGAATTGAATCATGAATCATGAATCATGAATTGAATCATGAATTATGATTTAAATCAGGAATCGAATCATGAATTGAATAATGAATCATGAATTGAATCATGAATCATGAATTGAATCATGAATCATGAATCATGAATCATGAATTGAATCATGAATCATGAATCATGAATTGAATCATGAATCATGAATCATAAATCGAATCATGAATTGAATCATGAATCATGAATCATGAATTGAATCATGAACCATGAATCATGAATTGAATCATGAATCATGAATTGAATCATGAATCATGAATTGAATCATGAATTGAATCATGAATCATAAATTGAATCATGAATTAAATCATGAATTGAATCATGAATCATGATTTGAATCATGAATCATGAATTGAATCAAGAATTGAATCATGAATCATGAATCATGAAATGAATCATGAATCATTAATCAGGAATCATGAATTGAATTATGAATCATGAATTGAATCATGAATCATGAAATGAATCATGAATCTTGAATCATGAATCATGAATCATGGATTGAGTCATGAATTTAATCATGAATCACGAATCATGAATTGAATCATGAATCATGAATTGAATCATGAATCATAAATCATGAATTGAATCATGAATCATAATTCATGAATCATGAATTGAATAATGAATCATGAAACATGAATTGAATCATGAATCATGAATCAGAATTGAATCATGGATCATGAATCATGAATTGAATAATGAATCATGAATTGAATCATGAATCATGAATCGATCGAATTATGAATTGAATAATGAATCATGAAACATGAATTGAATCATGAATCATGAATCAGAATTGAATCATGGATCATGAATCATGAATTGAATAATGAATCATGAATTGAATCATGAATCATGAATCGAATCATGAATTGAATCATGAATCATGAATCATGAATAGAATCATGAATTGAAGCATGAATCATGAATTGAATCATGAATCATGAATCATGAATCGAATCATGAATTATGAATTGAATCATTAATTGAATCATAAATCATTAATCAAATAATGAATCATGAATTGAATCATGAATTGAATCATGAATTGAATCATGAATCATGAATCATGAATCATGAATTGAATAATGAATCATGAATTGAATCATGAATCATGAAATGAATCATGAATCTTGAACCATGAATCATGAATTGAATCATGAATCATGAATTGAATCATGAATCATAATTCATGAATCATGAATTGAATAATGAATCATGAATCATGAATTGAATCATGATTCATGAATCAGAATTGAATCATGGATCATGAAACATGAATTCAATAATGAATCATGAATTGAATCATGAATCATGAATCGAATCATGAATTGAATCATGAATCATGAATTGAATCATGAATTAAATCGTGAATCATGAATTATGAATTGATTCATGAATCATGAATCATGAATCGAATCATGAATCATGAATTGAATCATGAATTGAATCATAAATCATTAATCGAATTATGAATCATGAATCGAATCATGAATTGAATCATGAATTATGAATCATGAATTGAATCATGAATTGAATCGTGAATCATGAATCATGAATTGAATCATGAATCATGAATCATGAATCGAATCATGAATCATGAATTGAATCAATGAATTGAATCATAAATCATTAATCGAATAATGAATCATGAATCGAATCATTAATCATGAATTGATCATGAATTGAATCATAAATCATTAATCAAATAATGAATCATGAATTGAATCTTGAATTGAATCATGAATCTTGAATTGAATAATGAATTAAACCATGAATTGAATCAATAAATCATTAATCATGAATTGAATCATGGATCATGAATCATGAATTCAATAATGAATCATGAATTGAATCATGAATCATGAATCGAATCATGAATTGAATCATGAATCATGAATCGAATCATGAATTGAATCATGAATCATGAATCATGAATTGAATCATGAATTGAATCATGAATCATGAATCATGAATTGAATCATGAATCATGAATCATGAATCGAATCATGAATTGAATCATGAATCGAATCATGAATTGAATCATGAATCATGAATTTAATAATGAATTAAACCATGAATTGAATCATAAATCATGAATCATGAATTGAATCATGAATCATGAATCATGAATCATGAATTGAATCATGAATCATGAATCATGAATTGAATCATGAATTATGATTTAAATCAGGAATCGAATCATGAATTGAATAATGAATCATGAATTGAATCATGAATCATGAATTGAATCATGAATCATGAATCATGAATCATGAATTGAATCATGAATCATGAATCATGAATTGAATCATGAATCATGAATCATAAATCGAATCATGAATTGAATCATGAATCATGAATCATGAATTGAATCATGAACCATGAATCATGAATTGAATCATGAATCATGAATTGAATCATGAATCATGAATTGAATCATGAATCATGAATGAATCATGAATCATGAATTAAATCATAAATCATGAATTGAATCATGAATTGAATCATGAATCATTTATCGAATCATGAATCATGAATTGAATCATGAATTGAATCATGAATTGAATCATGAATTGAAATCATAAATCATGAAATCATGAATTGAATCATAAATCATTAATCGAATTATGAATCATGAATCGAATCATGAATTGAATCATGAATTATGAATCATGAATTGAATCATGAATTGAATCGTGAATCATGAATCATGAATCATGAATCGAATCATGAATCATGAATTGAATCATGAATTGAATCATAAATCATTAATCGAATAATGAATCATGAATCGAATCATTAATCATGAATTGGATCATGAATTGAATCATAAATCATTAATCAAATAATGAATCATGAATTGAATCTTGAATTGAATCATGAATCATGAATTGAATAATGAATTAAACCATGAATTGAATCATAAATCATTAATCATGAATTGAATCATGGATCATGAATCATGAATTCAATAATGAATCATGAATTGAATCATGAATCATGAATCGAATCATGAATTGAATCATGAATCATGAATCGAATCATGAATTGAATCATGAATCATGAATCATGAATTGAATCATGAATTGAATCATGAATCATGAATCATGAATTGAATCATGAATCATGAATCATGAATCGAATCATGAATTGAATCATGAATCATGAATTTAATCATGAATTAAACCATGAATTGAATCATAAATCATGAATCATGAATTGAATCATGAATCATGAATCATGAATCATGAATTGAATCATGAATCATGAATCATGAATTGAATCATGAATTATGATTTAAATCAGGAATCGAATCATGAATTGAATAATGAATCATGAATTGAATCATGAATCATTAATTGAATCATGAATCATGAATCATGAATCATGAATTGAATCATGAATCATGAATCATAAATCGAATCATGAATTGAATCATGAATCATGAATCATGAATTGAATCATGAACCATGAATCATGAATTGAATCATGAATCATGAATTAAATCATGAATCATGAATTGAATCATGAATCATGAATCATGAATCATGAATTGAATCATGAATCATGAATTGAATCATGAATCATGAATCATAAATCGAATCATGAATTGAATCATGAATCATGAATCATGAATTGAATCATGAACCATGAATCATGAATTGAATCATGAATCATGAATTGAATCATGAATCATGAATTGAATCATGAATCATGAATTAAATCATAAATCATGAATTGAATCATGAATTGAATCATGAATCATTTATCGAATCATGAATCATGAATTGAATCATGAATTGAATCATGAATTGAATCATGAATTGAATCATGAATTAAATCATAAATCATGAATCATGAATTAAAACATGAATCATGAATCATGAATCATGAATTAAATCATGAATCATAAATCATGAATTGAATCATGAATCATGTTTTTAATCAGGAATCGAATCATGAATTGATTCATGAATCATAAATCGAATCATGAATTGAATAATGAATCATGAATCATGAATTGAATCATGAATCACGAATCATAAATTGAATATGAATCATGAATTGAATCATGAATCATGAATCATGAATTGAATCATGAATCATGATTAATGAATTGAATCATGAATCATGATTAATGAATTGAATCATAAATCATGAATTATGAATCATAAATTAAATCATGAATCATGAATCATCAATTAATTCATTAATCATTAATTGAATCATGAATCATGAATCATGAATTGAATCATGAATCATGAATCATGAATTTCAATCATGAATCATGAATCGAATCATGAATCATGAATCATGAATTGAATCATAAATCATCAATTATGAATCATGAATTGAATCATGAATCATGAATTGAATCATGAATCATGAATCATGAATTGAATCATGAATCATGAATTGAATCATAAATCATGAATTATGAATCATAAATTGAATCATGAATCATGAATCATGAATTGAATCATGATTAATTAATTGAATCATGAATCATGAATCATGAATTGAATCATGAATCATGACACATGAATTGAATCAAGAATCGAATCATGAATCATGAATAATGAATTGAATCATGAATCATTAATCATGAATCATGAATTGAATCATGAATCATAAATCGAATCATGAATCATGAATCAAGAATCATGAATCGAATCATGAATCATGAATTGAATCATGAATCATGAATTGAATCATGAATCTAATCATGAATCATGAATTGAATCATGAATCATGAATCATGAATCATGAATTAAATCATGAATCTTGAATTGAATCATGAATCATGAATTGAAACATGAATCATGAATCATGAATTGTATCATGAATCATGAATCACGAATCATAAATTGAATCATGAATCATGAATCATGAATTGAATCATGAAACAAGAAACATGAATTGCATCATGAATCATGAATCAAATCATGAATCATGAATCATGAATTCAATCATGAATCATGAATCATGAATTATGAATCATGAATTGAATCATGAATCATGAATCATGAATAATGAATCATGAATTGAATCATGAATCATGAATTGAATAATGAATCATGAATTGAAACATGAATCATGAATCATGAATTGTATCATGAATCATGAATCACAAATAATAAATTGAATCATGAATCATGAATTGAATCATGAAACAAGAAACATGAATTGCATTATGAATCATGAATCAAATCATGAATCATGAATCATGAATTCAATCATGAATCATGAATCATGAATTATGAATCATGAATTGAATCATGAATCATGAATCAAATCATGAATCAAGAATTGAATCATGAATTGAATCATAAATCATTAATCGAATCATGAATCATGAATTGAATCAGGAATTGAATCACAAATCATGAATTGAATCATGAATCATTAATTGAATCATGAATCATGAATTGAATCATGAATCATTAATCGAATCATGAATCATGAATCATGAATTGAATCATAAATCATGAATTGAATCATGAATTGAATCATGAATTGAATCATGAATCATTAATCGAATCATGAATCATTAATTGAATCATGAATCATGAATCATGAATTGAATCATAAATCATGAATTGAATCATGAATTGAATCATGAATTGAATCATGAATCATTAATCGAATCATGAATCATTAATTGAATCATGAATCATGAATAGAATCATGAATCATGAATCATGAATTGAATCATGAATCATGATTTTAATCAGGAATCAAATCATTAATTGAATCATAAATCATGAATCATGAATCATGAATTGAATCATGAATCATGAATCATGAATTGATTTATGAATCATGAATCGAATCATGAATCATGAATTGAATCATAAATCATCAATTATGAATCATGAATTGAATCATGAATCATGAATCATGAATCATGAATCATGAATCATGAATTGAATCATAAATCATGAATTGAGTCATGAATCATGAATTGAAGCATGAATCATGAATCGTATCATGAATCATGAATCACGAATCATAAATCAAATCAAGAATCATGAATCATGAATTCAATCATGAATCATGAATCATGAATTGAATCATGAATCATGAATCATGAATCGAATCCAGAATTGAATCATGAATTGAATCATAAATCATTAATCGAATCATGAATCATGAATTGAATCAGGAATTGAATCATGAATCGAATCCTGAATCATGAATCATGAATTGAATCATAAATCATGAAATATGAATCATGAATTGAATCATAAATCATGAATCATGAATTGAATCATGAATTAAATCATGAATAATTAATCGAATCATGAATCATGAATTGAATCATGAATTGAATCATGAATCATAAATTGAATCATGAATTAAATCATGAATTGAATCATGAATCATGATTTGAATCATGAATCATGAATTGAATCAAGAATTGAATCATGAATCATGAATCATGAAATGAATCATGAATCATTAATCAGGAATCATGAATTGAATTATGAATCATGAATTGAATCATGAATCATGAAATGAATCATGAATCTTGAATCATGAATCATGAATCATGGATTGAGTCATGAATTGAATCAAGAATCACGAATCATGAATTGAATCATGAATCATGAATCATGAATTGAATCATGAATCATAAATCATGAATTGAATCATGAATCATAATTCATGAATCATGAATTGAATAATGAATCATGAAACATGAATTGAATCATGAATCATGAATCAGAATTGAATCATGGATCATGAATCATGAATTGAATAATGAATCATGAATTGAATCATGAATCATGAATCGAATTATGAATTGAATAATGAATCATGAAACATGAATTGAATCATGAATCATGAATCAGAATTGAATCATGGATCATGAATCATGAATTGAATAATGAATCATGAATTGAATCATGAATCATGAATCGAATCATGAATTGAATCATGAATCATGAATCATGAATAGAATCATGAATTGAAGCATGAATCATGAATTGAATCATGAATCATGAATCATGAATCGAATCATGAATTATGAATTGAATCATTAATTGAATCATAAATCATTAATCAAATAATGAATCATGAATTGAATCATGAATTGAATCATGAATTGAATCATGAATCATGAATTGAATCATGAATTGAACCATGAATTGAATCATAAATCATGAATCATGAATTGAATCATGAATCATGAATCATGAATTGAATCATGAATCATGAATCATGAATTGAATCATGAATCATGATTTAAATCAGGAATCGAATCATGAATTGAATCATGAATCATGATTTAAATCAGGAATCGAATCATGAATTGAATCATGAATCATGAATTGAATCATGAATCATTAATTGAATCATGAATCATGAATTGAATCATGAATCATTAATTGAATCATGAATCATGAATCATGAATCAAATCATGAATCATGAATCATGAATTGAATCAAAAATCATGAATTGAATCATGAATTGAATCATGAATTGAATCATGAATCATGAATCATGAATTAAATCATGAATCATGAATCATGAATAGAATCATGAATCATGATTTTAATCAGGAATCAAATCATGAATTGAATCATAAATCATGAATTGAATCATGAATCACGAATCATAAATTGAATCATGAATCATGAATTGAATCATGAATCATTAATTGAATCATGAATCATGAATTGAATCATGAATCATGAATCAAATCATGAATCATGAATCATGAATCGAATCATGAATCATTAATTGAATCATGAATTGAATCATGAATTGAATCATGAATCATGAATCATGAATTAAATCATGAATCATGAATCATGAATAGAATCATGAATCATGATTTTAATCAGGAATCAAATTATGAATTGAATCATAAATCATGAATTGAATCATGAATCATAAGTCAAATCATGAATTGAATAATGAATCATGAATCATGAATTGAATCATTAATCACGAATCATAAATTGAATCATGAATCATGAATTGAATCATGAATCATGAATCATGAATTGAATCATGAATCATGAATTGAATCATGAATCATGAATTGAAGCATATATCATGAATTATGAATCGTATCATGAATCATGAATCACGAATAATAAATTTAATCATGAATCATGAATCATGAATTGAATCATGAAACAAGAAACATGAATTGCATCATGAATCATGAATCGAATCATGAATCATGAATCATTAATCGAATCATGAATCATTAATTGTATCATGAATCGAATCATGAATCAAGAATTAAATCATGAATTGAATCATAAATCATTAATCGAATCATGACTCATGAATTGAATCATGAGTCATGAATTGAATCATGAATCATGAATCGAATCATGAATCATGAATCGAATCATGAATCATGAAGTATGAATTGAATCATGAATCATGAATCGAATCATGAATCATGAATCGAATCATGAATCATGAAGTATGAATTGAAACATAAATCATGAAATATGAATCATGAATTGAATCATGAATCATGATTCATTAATCATGAATCATGAATTGAAATTATGAATTGAATCATGAATCATGAATCGAATCATGAATTGAATAATGAATCATGAAACATAAATTGAATCATGAATCATGAATCAGAATTGAATCATGGATCATGAATCATGAATTGAATAATGAATAATGAATTGAATCATGAATCATGAATAGAATCATGAATTGAATCATGAATCATGAATCATGAATAGAATCATGAATTGAATCATGAATCATGAATTGAATCATGAATCATGAATCATGAATCGAATCATGAATCATGAATTGAATCATGAATTGAATCATAAATCATTAATCGAATAATGAATCATGTATTGAATCATTAATTGAATCATGAATTGAATCATGAATCATGAATTGAATCATGAATTGAACCATGAATTGAATCATAAATCATGAATCATGAATTGAATCATGAATCATGAATCATGAATTGAATCATGAATTATGATTTAAATCAGGAATCGAATCATGAATTGAATCATGAATTATGAATTGAATCATGAATCATGAATTGAATCATGAATCATGAATTGAATCATGAATCATGAATCGAATCATGAATCATGAATCATGAATTGAATCAAAAATCATGAATTGAATCATGAATTGAATCATGA
The DNA here is from genome assembly GCF_038048845.1 of Mixophyes fleayi. Taxonomy (NCBI): domain Eukaryota; kingdom Metazoa; phylum Chordata; class Amphibia; order Anura; family Limnodynastidae; genus Mixophyes; species Mixophyes fleayi. The sequence goes on from NW_027448239.1 coordinate 21,279, forward strand.
ATTGAATCATGAATCATTAATCGAATCATGAATCATTAATTGAATCATGAATTGAATCATGAATTGAATCATGAATCATGAATCATGAATTAAATCATGAATCATGAATCATGAATAGAATCATGAATCATGATTTTAATCAGGAATCAAATCATGAATTGAATCATGAATCATGAATCATGAATTGAATCATGAATCATAAATCATGAATTGAATCATGAATCATAATTCATGAATCATGAATTGAATAATGAATCATGAAACATGAATTGAATCATGAATCATGAATCAGAATTGAATCATGGATCATGAATCATGAATTGAATAATGAATCATGAATTGAATCATGAATCATGAATCGAATTATGAATTGAATAATGAATCATGAAACATGAATTGAATCATGAATCATGAATCAGAATTGAATCATGGATCATGAATCATGAATTGAATAATGAACCATGAATTGAATCATGAATCATGAATCGAATCATGAATTGAATCATGAATCATGAATCATGAATAGAATCATGAATTGAAGCATGAATCATGAATTGAATCATGAATCATGAATCATGAATCGAATCATGAATTATGAATTGAATCATTAATTGAATCATAAATCATTAATCAAATAATGAATCATGAATTGAATCATGAATTGAATCATGAATTGAATCATGAATCATGAATCATGAATCATGAATTGAATAATGAATCATGAATTGAATCATGAATCATGAAATGAATCATGAATCTTGAATCATGAATCATGAATTGAATCATGAATCATGAATTGAATCATGAATCATAATTCATGAATCATGAATTGAATAATGAATCATGAATCATGAATTGAATCATGATTCATGAATCAGAATTGAATCATGGATCATGAAACATGAATTCAATAATGAATCATGAATTGAATCATGAATCATGAATCGAATCATGAATTGAATCATGAATCATGAATTGAATCATGAATTAAATCGTGAATCATGAATTATGAATTGATTCATGAATCATGAATCATGAATCGAATCATGAATCATGAATTGAATCATGAATTGAATCATAAATCATTAATCGAATTATGAATCATGAATCGAATCATGAATTGAATCATGAATTATGAATCATGAATTGAATCATGAATTGAATCGTGAATCATGAATCATGAATTGAATCATGAATCATGAATCATGAATTGAATCATGAATCATGAATTGAATCATGAATTGAATCATAAATCATTAATCGAATAATGAATCATGAATCGAATCATTAATCATGAATTGGATCATGAATTGAATCATAAATCATTAATCAAATAATGAATCATGAATTGAATCTTGAATTGAATCATGAATCATGAATTGAATAATGAATTAAACCATGAATTGAATCATAAATCATTAATCATGAATTGAATCATGGATCATGAATCATGAATTCAATAATGAATCATGAATTGAATCATGAATCATGAATCGAATCATGAATTGAATCATGAATCATGAATCGAATCATGAATTGAATCATGAATCATGAATCATGAATTGAATCATGAATTGAATCATGAATTGAATCATGAATCATGAATCATGAATTAAATCATGAATCATGAATCATGAATAGAATCATGAATCATGATTTTAATCAGGAATCAAATCATGAATTGAATCATGAATCATGAATCATGAATTGAATCATGAATCATAAATCATGAATTGAATCATGAATCATAATTCATGAATCATGAATTGAATAATGAATCATGAAACATGAATTGAATCATGAATCATGAATCAGAATTGAATCATGGATCATGAATCATGAATTGAATAATGAATCATGAATTGAATCATGAATCATGAATCGAATTATGAATTGAATAATGAATCATGAAACATGAATTGAATCATGAATCATGAATCAGAATTGAATCATGGATCATGAATCATGAATTGAATAATGAACCATGAATTGAATCATGAATCATGAATCGAATCATGAATTGAATCATGAATCATGAATCATGAATAGAATCATGAATTGAAGCATGAATCATGAATTGAATCATGAATCATGAATCATGAATCGAATCATGAATTATGAATTGAATCATTAATTGAATCATAAATCATTAATCAAATAATGAATCATGAATTGAATCATGAATTGAATCATGAATTGAATCATGAATCATGAATCATGAATCATGAATTGAATAATGAATCATGAATTGAATCATGAATCATGAAATGAATCATGAATCTTGAATCATGAATCATGAATTGAATCATGAATCATGAATTGAATCATGAATCATAATTCATGAATCATGAATTGAATAATGAATCATGAATCATGAATTGAATCATGATTCATGAATCAGAATTGAATCATGGATCATGAAACATGAATTCAATAATGAATCATGAATTGAATCATGAATCATGAATCGAATCATGAATTGAATCATGAATCATGAATTGAATCATGAATTAAATCGTGAATCATGAATTATGAATTGATTCATGAATCATGAATAATGAATCGAATCATGAATCATGAATTGAATCATGAATTGAATCATAAATCATTAATCGAATTATGAATCATGAATCGAATCATGAATTGAATCATGAATTATGAATCATGAATTGAATCATGAATTGAATCGTGAATCATGAATCATGAATTGAATCATGAATCATGAATCATGAATTGAATCATGAATCATGAATTGAATCATGAATTGAATCATAAATCATTAATCGAATAATGAATCATGAATCGAATCATTAATCATGAATTGGATCATGAATTGAATCATAAATCATTAATCAAATAATGAATCATGAATTGAATCTTGAATTGAATCATGAATCATGAATTGAATAATGAATTAAACCATGAATTGAATCATAAATCATTAATCATGAATTGAATCATGGATCATGAATCATGAATTCAATAATGAATCATGAATTGAATCATGAATCATGAATCGAATCATGAATTGAATCATGAATCATGAATCGAATCATGAATTGAATCATGAATCATGAATCATGAATTGAATCATGAATTGAATCATGAATCATGAATCATGAATTGAATCATGAATCATGAATCATGAATCGAATCATGAATTGAATCATGAATCATGAATTTAATCATGAATTGAATCAAGAATTGAATCATGAATCATGAATCATGAATTGAATCATGAATCATGAATCATGAATCATGAATTGAATCATGAATCATGAATCATGAATTGAATCATGAATTATGATTTAAATCAGGAATCGAATCATGAATTGAATAATGAATCATGAATTGAATCATGAATCATGAATTGAATCATGAATCATGAATTGAATCATGAATCATGAATCATGAATCATGAATTGAATCATGAATCATGAATCATGAATTGAATCATGAATCATGAATCATAAATCGAATCATGAATTGAATCATGAATCATGAATCATGAATTGAATCATGAACCATGAATCATGAATTGAATCATGAATCATGAATTGAATCATGAATCATGAATTGAATCATGAATCATGAATTAAATCATAAATCATGAATTGAATCATGAATTGAATCATGAATCATTTATCGAATCATGAATCATGAATTGAATCATGAATTGAATCATGAATTGAATCATGAATTGAATCATAAATCATGAATCATGAATTGAATCCTAAATCATTAATCGAATTATGAATCATGAATCGAATCATGAATTGAATCATGAATTATGAATCATGAATTGAATCATGAATTGAATCGTGAATCATGAATCATGAATTGAATCATGAATCATGAATCATGAATCGAATCATGAATCATGAATTGAATCATGAATTGAATCATAAATCATTAATCGAATAATGAATCATGAATCGAATCATTAATCATGAATTGGATCATGAATTGAATCATAAATCATTAATCAAATAATGAATCATGAATTGAATCTTGAATTGAATCATGAATCATGAATTGAATAATGAATTAAACCATGAATTGAATCATAAATCATTAATCATGAATTGAATCATGGATCATGAATCATGAATTCAATAATGAATCATGAATTGAATCATGAATCATGAATCGAATCATGAATTGAATCATGAATTGAATCATGAATCATGAATCATGAATTGAATCATGAATCATGAATCATGAATCGAATCATGAATTGAATCATGAATCATGAATTTAATCATGAATTAAACCATGAATTGAATCATAAATCATGAATCATGAATTGAATCATGAATCATGAATCATGAATCATGAATTGAATCATGAATCATGAATCATGAATTGAATCATGAATTATGATTTAAATCAGGAATCGAATCATGAATTGAATAATGAATCATGAATTGAATCATGAATCATTAATTGAATCATGAATCATGAATCATGAATCATGAATTGAATCATGAATCATGAATCATAAATCGAATCATGAATTGAATCATGAATCATGAATCATGAATTGAATCATGAACCATGAATCATGAATTGAATCATGAATCATGAATTGAATCATGAATCATGAATTGAATCATGAATCATGAATTAAATCATAAATCATGAATTGAATCATGAATTGAATCATGAATCATTTATCGAATCATGAATCATGAATTGAATCATGAATTGAATCATGAATTGAATCATGAATTGAATCATAAATCATGAATCATGAATTAAAACATGAATCATGAATCATGAATCATGAATTAAATCATGAATCATAAATCATGAATTGAATCATGAATCATGTTTTTAATCAGGAATCGAATCATGAATTGATTCATGAATCATAAATCGAATCATGAATTGAATAATGAATCATGAATCATGAATTGAATCATGAATCATGAATCATAAATTGAATATGAATCATGAATTGAATCATGAATCATGAATCATGAATTGAATCATGAATCATGATTAATGAATTGAATCATGAATCATGATTAATGAATTGAATCATAAATCATGAATTATGAATCATAAATTAAATCATGAATCATCAATTAATTCATTAATCATTAATTGAATCATGAATCATAAATCATGAATTGAATCATGAATCATGAATCATGAATTTCAATCATGAATCATGAATCGAATCATGAATCATGAATTGAATCATAAATCATCAATTATGAATCATGAATTGAATCATGAATCATGAATTGAATCATGAATCATGAATCATGAATTGAATCATGAATCATGAATTGAATCATAAATCATGAATTATGAATCATAAATTGAATCATGAATCATGAATCATGAATTGAATCATGATTAATTAATTGAATCATGAATCATGAATTGAATCATGAATCATGACACATGAATTGAATCAAGAATCGAATCATGAATCATGAATAATGAATTGAATCATGAATCATTAATCATGAATCATGAATTGAATCATGAATCATAAATCGAATCATGAATCATGAATCAAGAATCATGAATCGAATCATGAATCATGAATTGAATCATGAATCATGAATTGAATCATGAATCTAATCATGAATCATGAATTGAATCATGAATCATGAATCATGAATCATGAATCATGAATTAAATCATGAATCTTGAATTGAATCATAAATCATGAATTGAAACATGAATCATGAATCATGAATTGTATCATGAATCATGAATCACGAATCATAAATTGAATCATGAATCATGAATCATGAATTGAATCATGAAACAAGAAACATGAATTGCATCATGAATCATGAATCAAATCATGAATCATGAATCATGAATTCAATCATGAATCATGAATCATGAATTATGAATCATGAATTGAATCATGAATCATGAATCATGAATAATGAATCATGAATTGAATCATGAATCATGAATTGAATAATGAATCATGAATTGAAACATGAATCATGAATCATGAATTGTATCATGAATCATGAATCACAAATAATAAATTGAATCATGAATCATGAATTGAATCATGAAACAAGAAACATGAATTGCATTATGAATCATGAATCAAATCATGAATCATGAATCATGAATTCAATCATGAATCATGAATCATGAATTATGAATCATGAATTGAATCATGAATCATGAATCATGAATCAAATCATGAATCAAGAATTGAATCATGAATTGAATCATAAATCATTAATCGAATCATGAATCATGAATTGAATCAGGAATTGAATCACAAATCATGAATTGAATCATGAATCATTAATTGAATCATGAATCATGAATTGAATCATGAATCATTAATCGAATCATGAATCATGAATCATGAATTGAATCATAAATCATGAATTGAATCATGAATTGAATCATGAATTGAATCATGAATCATTAATCGAATCATGAATCATTAATTGAATCATGAATCATGAATTGAATCATAAATCATGAATTGAATCATGAATTGAATCATGAATTGAATCATGAATCATTAATCGAATCATGAATCATTAATTGAATCATGAATCATGAATAGAATCATGAATCATGAATCATGAATTGAATCATGAATCATGATTTTAATCAGGAATCAAATCAATTATTGAATCATAAATCATGAATCATGAATCATGAATTGAATCATGAATCATGAATCATGAATTGATTTATGAATCATGAATCGAATCATGATTCATGAATTGAATCATAAATCATCAATTATGAATCATGAATTGAATCATGAATCATGAATCATGAATCATGAATCATGAATCATGAATTGAATCATAAATCATGAATTGAGTCATGAATCATGAATTGAAGCATGAATCATGAATCGTATCATGAATCATGAATTGAATCAGGAATTGAATCATGAATCGAATCCTGAATCATGAATCATGAATTGAATCATAAATCATGAAATATGAATCATGAATTGAATCATAAATCATGAATCATTAATCATGAATCATGAATTGAATCATGAATTAAATCATGAATAATTAATTGAATCATGAATCATGAATTGAATCATGAATTGAATCATGAATCATAAATTGAATCATGAATTAAATCATGAATTGAATCATGAATCATGATTTGAATCATGAATCATGAATTGAATCAAGAATTGAATCATGAATCATGAATCATGAAATGAATCATGAATCATTAATCAGGAATCATGAATTGAATTATGAATCATGAATTGAATCATGAATCATGAAATGAATCATGAATCTTGAATCATGAATCATGAATCATGGATTGAGTCATGAATTGAATCAAGAATCACTATTCATGAATTGAATCATGAATCATGAATCATGAATTGAATCATGAATCATAAATCATGAATTGAATCATGAATCATAATTCATGAATCATGAATTGAATAATGAATCATGAAACATGAATTGAATCATGAATCATGAATCAGAATTGAATCATGGATCATGAATCATGAATTGAATAATGAATCATGAATTGAATCATGAATCATGAATCGAATTATGAATTGAATAATGAATCATGAAACATGAATTGAATCATGAATCATGAATCAGAATTGAATCATGGATCATGAATCATGAATTGAATAATGAATCATGAATTGAATCATGAATCATGAATCGAATCATGAATTGAATCATGAATCATGAATCATGAATAGAATCATGAATTGAAGCATGAATCATGAATTGAATCATGAATCATGAATCATGAATCGAATCATGAATTATGAATTGAATCATTAATTGAATCATAAATCATTAATCAAATAATGAATCATGAATTGAATCATGAATTGAATCATGAATTGAATCATGAATCATGAATTGAATCATGAATTGAACCATGAATTGAATCATAAATCATGAATCATGAATTGAATCATGAATCATGAATCATGAATCATGAATTGAATCATGAATCATGAATCATGAATTGAATCATGAATCATGATTTAAATCAGGAATCGAATCATGAATTGAATCATGAATCATGATTTAAATCAGGAATCGAATCATGAATTGAATCATGAATCATGAATTGAATCATGAATCATTAATTGAATCATGAATCATGAATTGAATCATGAATCATTAATTGAATCATGAATCATGAATCATGAATCAAATCATGAATCATGAATCATGATTTTAATCAGGAATCAAATCATTAATTGAATCATAAATCATGAATCATGAATCATGAATTGAATCATGAATCATGAATCATGAATTGATTTATGAATCATGAATCGAATCATGATTCATGATTTTAATCATAAATCATCAATTATGAATCATGAATTGAATCATGAATCATGAATCATGAATCATGAATCATGAATCATGAATCATGAATTGAATCATAAATCATGAATTGAGTCATGAATCATGAATTGAAGCATGAATCATGAATCGTATCATGAATCATGAATCACGAATCATAAATCAAATCAAGAATCATGAATCATGAATTCAATCATGAATCATGAATCATGAATTGAATCATGAATCATGAATCATGAATTGAATCATGAATCATGAATCATGAATCGAATCCAGAATTGAATCATGAATTGAATCATAAATCATTAATCGAATCATGAATCATGAATTGAATCAGGAATTGAATCATGAATCGAATCCTGAATCATGAATCATGAATTGAATCATAAATCATGAAATATGAATCATGAATTGAATCATAAATCATGAATCATTAATCATGAATCATGAATTGAATCATGAATTAAATCATGAATAATTAATCGAATCATGAATCATGAATTGAATCATGAATTGAATCATGAACCATAAATTGAATCATGAATTAAATCATGAATTGAATCATGAATCATGATTTGAATCATGAATCATGAATTGAATCAATAATTGAATCATGAATCATGAATCATGAAATGAATCATGAATCATTAATCAGGAATCATGAATTGAATTATGAATCATGAATTGAATCATGAATCATGAAATGAATCATGAATCTTGAATCATGAATCATGAATCATGGATTGAGTCATGAATTGAATCAAGAATCACGAATCATGAATTGAATCATGAATCATGAATCATGAATTGAATCATGAATCATAAATCATGAATTGAATCATGAATCATAATTCATGAATCATGAAACATGAATTGAATCATGAATCATGAATCAGAATTGAATCATGGATCATGAATCATGAATTGAATAATGAATCATGAATTGAATCATGAATCATGAATCGAATTATGAATTGAATAATGAATCATGAAACATGAATTGAATCATGAATCATGAATCAGAATTGAATCATGGATCATGAATCATGAATTGAATAATGAATCATGAATTGAATCATGAATCATGAATCGAATCATGAATCATGAATCATGAATAGAATCATGAATTGAAGCATGAATCATGAATTGAATCATGAATCATGAATCATGAATCGAATCATGAATTATGAATTGAATCATTAATTGAATCATAAATCATTAATCAAATAATGAATCATGAATTGAATCATGAATTGAATCATGAATTGAATCATGAATCATGAATTGAATCATGAATTGAACCATGAATTGAATCATAAATCATGAATCATGAATTGAATCATGAATCATGAATCATGAATCATGAATTGAATCATGAATCATGAATCATGAATTGAATCATGAATCATGATTTAAATCAGGAATCGAATCATGAATTGAATCATGAATCATGATTTAAATCAGGAATCGAATCATGAATTGAATCATGAATCATGAATTGAATCATGAATCATTAATTGAATCATGAATCATGAATTGAATCATGAATCATTAATTGAATCATGAATCATGAATCATGAATCAAATCATGAATCATGAATCATGAATTGAATCAAAAATCATGAATTGAATCATGAATTGAATCATGAATTGAATCATGAATCATGAATCATGAATTAAATCATGAATCATGAATCATGAATAGAATCATGAATCATGATTTTAATCAGGAATCAAATCATGAATTGAATCATAAATCATGAATTGAATCATGAATCACGAATCATAAATTGAATCATGAATCATGAATTGAATCATGAATCATTAATTGAATCATGAATCATGAATTGAATCATGAATCATGAATCAAATCATGAATCATGAATCATGAATCGAATCATGAATCATTAATTGAATCATGAATTGAATCATGAATTGAATCATGAATCATAATTCATGAATCATGAATTGAATAATGAATCATGAAACATGAATTGAATCATGAATCATGAATCAGAATTGAATCATGGATCATGAATCATGAATTGAATAATGAATCATGAATTGAATCATGAATCATGAATCGAATTATGAATTGAATAATGAATCATGAAACATGAATTGAATCATGAATCATGAATCAGAATTGAATCATGGATCATGAATCATGAATTGAATAATGAATCATGAATTGAATCATGAATCATGAATCGAATCATGAATCATGAATCATGAATAGAATCATGAATTGAAGCATGAATCATGAATTGAATCATGAATCATGAATCATGAATCGAATCATGAATTATGAATTGAATCATTAATTGAATCATAAATCATTAATCAAATAATGAATCATGAATTGAATCATGAATTGAATCATGAATTGAATCATGAATCATGAATTGAATCATGAATTGAACCATGAATTGAATCATAAATCATGAATCATGAATTGAATCATGAATCATGAATCATGAATCATGAATTGAATCATGAATCATGAATCATGAATTGAATCATGAATCATGATTTAAATCAGGAATCGAATCATGAATTGAATCATGAATCATGATTTAAATCAGGAATCGAATCATGAATTGAATCATGAATCATGAATTGAATCATGAATCATTAATTGAATCATGAATCATGAATTGAATCATGAATCATTAATTGAATCATGAATCATGAATCATGAATCAAATCATGAATCATGAATCATGAATTGAATCAAAAATCATGAATTGAATCATGAATTGAATCATGAATTGAATCATGAATCATGAATCATGAATTAAATCATGAATCATGAATCATGAATAGAATCATGAATCATGATTTTAATCAGGAATCAAATCATGAATTGAATCATAAATCATGAATTGAATCATGAATCACGAATCATAAATTGAATCATGAATCATGAATTGAATCATGAATCATTAATTGAATCATGAATCATGAATTGAATCATGAATCATGAATCAAATCATGAATCATGAATCATGAATCGAATCATGAATCATTAATTGAATCATGAATTGAATCATGAATTGAATCATGAATCATGAATCATGAATTAAATCATGAATCATGAATCATGAATAAAATCATGAATCATGATTTTAATCAGGAATCAAATTATGAATTGAATCATAAATCATGAATTGAATCATGAATCATAAGTCGAATCATGAATTGAATAATGAATCATGAATCATGAATTGAATCATGAATCACGAATCATAAATTGAATCATGAATCATGAATTGAATCATGAATCATGAATCATGAATTGAATCATGAATCATAAATCATGAATTGAATCATGAATCATAATTCATGAATCATGAATTGAATAATGAATCATGAAACATGAATTGAATCATGAATCATGAATCAGAATTGAATCATGGATCATGAATCATGAATTGAATAATGAATCATGAATTGAATCATGAATCATGAATCGAATTATGAATTGAATAATGAATCATGAAACATGAATTGAATCATGAATCATGAATCAGAATTGAATCATGGATCATGAATCATGAATTGAATAATGAATCATGAATTGAATCATGAATCATGAATCGAATCATGAATCATGAATCATGAATAGAATCATGAATTGAAGCATGAATCATGAATTGAATCATGAATCATGAATCATGAATCGAATCATGAATTATGAATTGAATCATTAATTGAATCATAAATCATTAATCAAATAATGAATCATGAATTGAATCATGAATTGAATCATGAATTGAATCATGAATCATGAATTGAATCATGAATTGAACCATGAATTGAATCATAAATCATGAATCATGAATTGAATCATGAATCATGAATCATGAATCATGAATTGAATCATGAATCATGAATCATGAATTGAATCATGAATCATGATTTAAATCAGGAATCGAATCATGAATTGAATCATGAATCATGATTTAAATCAGGAATCGAATCATGAATTGAATCATGAATCATGAATTGAATCATGAATCATTAATTGAATCATGAATCATGAATTGAATCATGAATCATTAATTGAATCATGAATCATGAATCATGAATCAAATCATGAATCATGAATCATGAATTGAATCAAAAATCATGAATTGAATCATGAATTGAATCATGAATTGAATCATGAATCATGAATCATGAATTAAATCATGAATCATGAATCATGAATAGAATCATGAATCATGATTTTAATCAGGAATCAAATCATGAATTGAATCATAAATCATGAATTGAATCATGAATCACGAATCATAAATTGAATCATGAATCATGAATTGAATCATGAATCATTAATTGAATCATGAATCATGAATTGAATCATGAATCATGAATCAAATCATGAATCATGAATCATGAATCGAATCATGAATCATTAATTGAATCATGAATTGAATCATGAATTGAATCATGAATCATGAATCATGAATTAAATCATGAATCATGAATCATGAATAGAATCATGAATCATGATTTTAATCAGGAATCAAATTATGAATTGAATCATAAATCATGAATTGAATCATGAATCATAAGTCGAATCATGAATTGAATAATGAATCATGAATCATGAATTGAATCATGAATCACGAATCATAAATTGAATCATGAATCATGAATTGAATCATGAATCATGAATCATGAATTGAATCATGAATCATGAATTGAATCATGAATCATGAATTGAAGCATATATCATGAATTATGAATCGTATCATGAATCATGAATCACGAATAATAAATTTAATCATGAATCATGAATTGAATCATGAAACAAGAAACATGAATTGCATCATGAATCATGAATCGAATCATGAATCATGAATCATTAATCGAATCATGAATCATTAATTGAATCATGAATCGAATCATGAATCAAGAATTAAATCATGAATTGAATCATAAATCATTAATCGAATCATGACTCATGAATTGAATCATGAGTCATGAATTGAATCATGAATCATGAATCGAATCATGAATCATGAATCGAATCATGAATCATGAAGTATGAATTGAATCATGAATCATGAATCGAATCATGAATCATGAATCGAATCATGAATCATGAAGTATGAATTGAAACATAAATCATGAAATATGAATCATGAATTGAATCATGAATCATGATTCATTAATCATGAATCATGAATTGAAATTATGAATTGAATCATGAATCATGAATCGAATCATGAATTGAATAATGAATCATGAAACATAAATTGAATCATGAATCATGAATCAGAATTGAATCATGGATCATGAATCATGAATTGAATAATGAATAATGAATTGAATCATGAATCATGAATAGAATCATGAATTGAATCATGAATCATGAATCATGAATAGAATCATGAATTGAATCATGAATCATGAATTGAATCATGAATCATGAATCATGAATCGAATCATGAATCATGAATTGAATCATGAATTGAATCATAAATCATTAATCGAATAATGAATCATGTATTGAATCATTAATTGAATCATGAATTGAATCATGAATCATGAATTGAATCATGAATTGAACCATGAATTGAATCATAAATCATGAATCATGAATTGAATCATGAATCATGAATCATGAATTGAATCATGAATTATGATTTAAATCAGGAATCGAATCATGAATTGAATCATGAATTATGAATTGAATCATGAATCATGAATTGAATCATGAATCATGAATTGAATCATGAATCATGAATCGAATCATGAATCATGAATCATGAATTGAATCAAAAATCATGAATTGAATCATGAATTGAATCATGAATTGAATCATGAATCATTAATCGAATCATGAATCATTAATTGAATCATGAATTGAATCATGAATTGAATCATGAATCATGAATCATGAATTAAATCATGAATCATGAATCATGAATAGAATCATGAATCATGATTTTAATCAGGAATCAAATCATGAATTGAATCATAAATCATGAATTGAATCATGAATCATAAGTCGAATCATGAATTGAATAATGAATCATGAATCATGAATTGAATCATGAATCACGAATCATAAATTGAATCATGAATCATGAATCACGAATCATAAATTGAATCATGAATCATGAATTGAATCATGAATAATGAATTGAAGCATGAATCATGAATTATGAATCGTATCATGAATCATGAATCATGAATCATGAATCATGAATCGTATCATGAATCATGAATCACGAATTGAATCATGAAACAAGAAACATGAATTGCATCATGAATCATGAATCGAATCATGAATCATGAATCATGAATTGAATCATGAATCATGAATCATGAATCATGAATCATGAATTGAATCATGAATCATGAATCATGAATCGAATCATGAATCAAGAATTGAATCATGAATTGAATCATAAATCATTAATCGAATCATGACTCATGAATTGAATCATGAGTCACGAATTGAATCATGAATCATGAATTCAATCATGAATCATGAATTGAAACATAAATCATGAAATATGAATCATGAATTGAATCATGAATCATGAATCATTAATCATGAATCATGAATTGAAATTATGAATTGAATCATGAATCATTAATCGAATCATGAATCATTAATTGAATCATGAATTGAATCATGCATCATAAATTGAATCACGAATTAAATCATGAATTGAATCATGCATCATGAATCATGATTTGAATCATGAATCATGAATTGAATCAAGAATTGAATCATGAATCATGAATCATGAATTGAATCATGAATCATGAATCATGAATCATGAATTGAATAATGAATCATGAATTGAATCATGAATCATGAATTATGAAATGAATCATGAATCTTGAATCATGAATCATGAATTTAATTTATAAATTGAATCATGAATCATGAATCATGAATTGAACCATGAATCATAATTCATGAATCATGAGTTGAATAATGAATCATGAATCATGAATTGAATCATGAATCATGAATCAGAATTGAATCATGGATCATGAATCATGAATTGAATAATGAATCATGAATTGAATCATGAATCATGAATCGAATCATGAATCATTAATCATGAATTGAATCATGAATCATGAATCATGAATTGAATCATAAATCATTAATCGAATCATGACTCATGAATTGAATCATGAGTCATAATTTGAATCATGAATCATGAATTGAATCATGAATCATGAATCATGAATTGAAACATAAATCATGAAATATGAATCATGAATTGAATCATGAATCATGAATCATTAATCATGAATCATTAATTGAATCATGAATTGAATCATGAATCATGAATTGAATCATGAATCGTATCATGAATCAAGAATCACGAATCATAAATTGAATCATGAATCATGAATCATGGATTGAATCATGAAACAAAAAACATGAATTGCATCATGAATCATGAATCAAATCATGAATCATGAATCATGAATTGAATCATGAATCATGAATCATGAATCGAATCAAGAATTGAATCATGAATTGAATCATAAATCATTAATTGAATCATGAATCATGAATTGAATCAGGAATTGAATCATGAATCATGAATTGAATCCTGAATCATGAATCATGAATTGAATCATAAATCATGAAATATGAATCATGAATTGAATCATGAATCATGAATCATTAATCATCAATCATGAATCATGAATCATGAATTAAATCATGAATCATTAATCGAATCATGAATCATGAATTGAATCATGAATCATTAATCATGAATCATGAATTGAATAATAAATCATGAATTGAATCATGAATCATGAATCATGAAATGAATCATGAATCTTGAATCATGAATCATGAATCATGAATTGAATAATGAATCATGAAACATGAATTGAATCATGAATCATGAATCAGAATTGAATCATGGATCATGAATCATGAATTGAATAATGAATCATGAATTGAATCCTGAATCATGAATCGAATCATGAATTGAATCATGAATCATGAATCATGAATAGAATCATGAATTGAATCATGAATCATGAATTGAATCATGAATCATGAATCATGAATCGAATCATGAATTGAATCATAAATCATTAATCGAATAATGAATCATGAATTGAATCATGAATTGAATCATGAATCATGAATTGAATCATGAATTGAACCATGAATTGAATCATAAATCATGAATCATGAATTGAATCATGAATCATGAATCATGAATCATGAATCATGAATTGAATCATGAATCATGAATCATGAATTGAATCATGAATCATGATTTAAATCAGGAATCGAATCATGAATTGAATCATGAATCATGAATTGAATCATGAATCATTAATTGAATCATGAATCATGAATTGAATCATGAATCATTAATTGAATCATGATTCATGAATTGAATCATGAATCATGAATCGAATCATGAATCATGAATCATGAATTGAATCAAAAATCATGAATTGAATCATGAATTGAATAATGAATTGAATCATGAATCATTAATCGAATCATGAATCATTAATTGAATCATGAATTGAATCATGAATTGAATCATGAATCATGAATTAAATCATGAATCATGAATCATGAATAGAATCATGAATCATGATTTTAATCAGGAATCAAATCATGAATTGAATCATAAATCATGAATTGAATCATGAATCATAAGTCGAATCATGAATTGAATCATGAATCATGAATTGAATCATGAATCACGAATCATAAATTAAATCATGAATCATGAATTGAATCATGAATCATGAATCATGAATTGAATCATGAATCATAAATTGAATCATGAATCATGAATTGAAGCATGAATCATGAATTATATATCGTATCATGAATCATGAATCACGAATAATAAATTTAATCATGAATCATGAATCATGAATTGAATCATGAAGCAAGAAACATGAATTGCATCATGAATCATGAATCGAATCATGAATCATGAATCATGAATTGAATCATGAATCATGAATCATGAATCATGAATCATGAATTGAATCATGAATCATGAATCATGAATCGAATCATGAATCAAGAATTGAATCATGAATTGAATCATAAATCATTAATCGAATCATGACTCATGAATTGAATCATGAGTCATGAATTGAATCATGAATCATGAATCGAATCATGAATCATGAATCGAATCATGAATCATGAAGTATGAATTGAAACATAAATCATGAAATATGAATCATGAATTGAATCATGAATCATGAATCATTAATCATGAATCATGAATTGAAATTATGAATTGAATCATGAATCATGAATCGAATCATGAATTGAATAATGAATCATGAATTGAATCATGAATTGAACCATGAATTGAATCATAAATCATGAATCATGAATTAAATCATGAATCATGAATCATGAATTGAATCATGAATCATGAATCATGAATTGAATCATAAATCATTAATCGAATAATGAATCATGTATTGAATCATGAATTGAATCAAGAATTGAATAATGAATCATGAATTGAATCATGAATTGAACCATGAATTGAATCATAAATCATGAATCATGAATTGAATCATGAATCATGAATCATGAATTGAATCATGATTCATGAATCATGAATTGAATCATGAATCATGCCTTAAATCAGGAATCGAATCATGAATTCAATCATGAATTATGAATTGAATCATGAATCATTATTTGAATTATGAATCATGAATTGAATCATGAATCATTAATTGAATCATGAATCATGAATTGAATAATGAATCATGAATCAAGAATTGAATCATGAATCACGAATCATAAATTGAATCATGAATCATGAATCACGAATCATAAATTGAATCATGAATCATGAATTGAATCATGAATCACGAATTGAATCATGAATCATGAATTAAAGCATGAATCATGAATTATGAATCGTATCATGAATCATGAATCATGAATTGAATCATGAATCATGAATTATGAATCGTATCATGAATCATGAATCACGAATTGAATCATGAAACAAGAAACATGAATTGCATCATAAACCATGAATCGAATCATGAATCATGAATCATGAATTGAATCATGAATCATGAATCATGAATCATGAATCATGAATTGAATCATGAATCATGAATCATGAATGAAATCATGAATCAAGAATTGAATCATGAATTGAATCATAAATCATTAATCGAATCATGACCCATGAATTGAATCATGAGTCATGAATTGAATCATGAATCATGAATCATGAATCATGAATTGAATCATGAATCATGAATCATGAATCATGAATCATGAATTGAATCATGAATCATGAATCATGAATCGAATCATGAATCATGAATCGAATCATGAATCAAGAATTGAATCATGAATTGAATCATAAATCATTAATCGAATCATGACTCATGAATTGAATCATGAATCATGAATCGAATCATGAATCATGAATCGAATCATGAATCATGAATCATGAATTGAAACATAAATCATGAAATATGAATCATGAATTGAATCATGAATCATGAATCATTAATCATGAATCATGAATTGAAATTATGAATTGAATCATGAATCATTAATCGAATCATGAATCATTAATTGAATCATGAATTGAATCATGAATCATAAATTGAATCACGAATTAAATCATGAATTGAATCATGCATCATGAATCATGATTTGAATCATGAATCATGAATTGAATCAAGAATTGAATCATGAATCATGAATCATGAATTGAATCATGAATCATGAATCATGAATCATGAATTGAATAATGAATCATGAATTGAATCATGAATCATGAATTATGAAATGAATCATGAATCTTGAATCATGAATCATGAATCATGAATTTAATTTATAAATTGAATCATGAATCATGAATTGAACCATGAATCATAATTCATGAATCATGAGTTGAATAATGAATCATGAATCATGAATTGAATCATGAATCATGAATCAGAATTGAATCATGGATCATGAATCATGAATTGAAAAATGAATCATGAATTGAATCATGAATCATGAATCGAATCATGAATCATTAATCATGAATTGAATCATGAATCATGAATCATGAATTGAATCATGAATCATGAATCATGAATTGAATCATGAATCATGAATTGAACCATGAATCATGAATTATGAATTGAATAATGAATAATGAATCATGAATTGAATAATGAATCATGAATTGAATCATTAATCATGAATTGAATCATGAATCATAAATTATGAATCATGAATTGAATCATGAAATATGAATTGAATCATGAATCATGAATTGAAGCATGAATCATGAATCATGAATCGTATCATGAATCATGAATCATGAATCACGAATCATAAATTGAATCATGAATCATGAATCATGAATTGAATCATGAAACAGGAAGCATGAATTGCATCATGAATCATGAATCAAATCATGAATCATGAATCATGAATTGAATCATGAATCATGAATCATGAATCATGAATTGAATCATGAATCATGAATCATGAATCGAATCATGAATCAAGAATTGAATCATGAATTGAATCATAAATCATTAATCGAATCATGAATCATGAATTGAATCAGGAATTGAATCATGAATCATGAATTGAATCATGAATTGAATAACAAATCATTAATCGAATCATGAATCATGAATTGAATCAGGAATTGAATCATGAATCATGAATTGAATCATGAATCATGAATTGAATCATGAATCATGAATCATGAATTGAATCATGAATTAAATCATGAATCATTAATCGAATCATGAATCATTAATTGAATCATGAATTGAATCATGAATCATAAATTGAATCATGAATTGAATCATGAATTGAATCATGAATCATAAATCATGATTTGAATCATGAATCATGAATTGAAACAAGAATTGAATCATGAATCATGAATCATGAATTGAATCATGAATCATGAATCATGAATTGAATAATGAATCATGAATTGAATCATGAATCATGAAATGAATCATGAATCTTGAATCATGAATCATGAATTGAATCATGAATCATGAATTGAATCATGAATCATAATTCATGAATCATGAATTGAATAATGAATCATGAATCATGAATTGAATCATGATTCATGAATCAGAATTGAATCATGGATCATGAAACATGAATTCAATAATGAATCATGAATTGAATCATGAATCATGAATCGAATCATGAATTGAATCATGAATCATGAATCATGAATTGAATCATGAATTAAATCGTGAATCATGAATTATGAATTGAGTCATGAATCATGAATCATGAATCGAATCATGAATCATGAATTGAATCATGAATTGAATCATAAATCATTAATCGAATTATGAATCATGAATCGAATCATGAATTGAATCATGAATCATGAATCATGAATTGAATCATGAATTGAATCGTGAATCATGAATCATGAATTGAATCATGAATCATGAATCGAATCATGAATCATGAATTGAATCATGAATTGAATCATAAATCATTAATCGAATAATGTATCATGAATCGAATCATTAATCATGAATTGGATCATGAATTGAATCATAAATCATTAATCAAATAATGAATCATGAATTGAATCTTGAATTGAATCATGAATCATGAATTGAATAATGAATTAAACCTTGAATTGAATCATAAATCATTAATCATGAATTGAATCATGAATTGAATAATGAATTAAACCATGAATTGAATCATAAATCATTAATCATGAATTGAATCATGGATCATGAATCGAATCATGAATTGAATCATGAATCATGAATCGAATCATGAATTGAATCATGAATCATGAATCATGAATTGAATCATGAATTGAATCATGAATCATGAATCATGAATTGAATCATGAATCATGAATCATGAATCGAATCATGAATTGAATCATGAATCATGAATTTAATCATGAATTAAACCATGAATTGAATCATAAATCATGAATCATGAATTGAATCATGAATCATGAATCATGAATCATGAATTGAATCATGAATTATGATTTAAATCAGGAATCGAATCATGAATTGAATAATGAATCATGAATTGAATCATGAATCATTAATTGAATCATGAATCATGAATTGAATCATGAATCATGAATCATAAATCGAATCATGAATTGAATCATGAATCATGAATCATGAATTGAATCATGAACCATGAATCATGAATTGAATCATGAATCATGAATTGAATCATGAATCATGAATTAAATCATAAATCATGAATTGAATCATGAATTGAATCATGAATCATTTATCGAATCATGAATCATGAATTGAATCATGAATTGAATCATGAATTGAATCATGAATTGAATCATAAATCATGAATCATGAATTAAAACATGAATCATGAATCATGAATCATGAATTAAATCATGAATCATAAATCATGAATTGAATCATGAATCATGATTTTAATCAGGAATCGAATCATGAATTGAATCATGAATCATAAATCGAATCATGAATTGAATAATGAATCATGAATCATGAATTGAATCATGAATCACGAATCATAAATTGAATATGAATCATGAATTGAATCATGAATCATGAATCATGAATTGAATCATGAATCATGATTAATGAATTGAATCATGAATCATGATAAATGAATTGAATCATAAATCATGAATTATGAATCATAAATTGAATCATGAATCATGAATCATCAATTAATTCATTAATCATTAATTGAATCATGAATCATGAATCATGAATTGAATCATGAATCATGAATCATGAATTTCAATCATGAATCATGAATCGAATCATGAATCATGAATCATGAATTGAATCATAAATCATCAATTATGAATCATGAATTGAATCATGAATCATGAATTGAATCATGAATCATGAATTGAATCATGAATCATGAATCATGAATTGAATAATGAATCATGAATTGAATCATGAATCATGAAATGAATCATGAATCTTGAATCATGAATCATGAATTGAATCATGAATCATGAATTGAATCATGAATCATGAATTGAATCATGAATCATAATTCATGAATCATGAATTGAATAATGAATCATGAATCATGAATTGAATCATGATTCATGAATCAGAATTGAATCATGGATCATGAAACATGAATTCAATAATGAATCATGAATTGAATCATGAATCATGAATCGAATCATGAATTGAATCATGAATCATGAATCATGAATTGAATCATGAATTAAATCGTGAATCATGAATTATGAATTGAGTCATGAATCATGAATCATGAATCGAATCATGAATCATGAATTGAATCATGAATTGAATCATAAATCATTAATCGAATTATGAATCATGAATCGAATCATGAATTGAATCATGAATCATGAATCATGAATTGAATCATGAATTGAATCGTGAATCATGAATCATGAATTGAATCATGAATCATGAATCGAATCATGAATCATGAATTGAATCATGAATTGAATCATAAATCATTAATCGAATAATGAATCATGAATCGAATCATTAATCATGAATTGGATCATGAATTGAATCATAAATCATTAATCAAATAATGAATCATGAATTGAATCTTGAATTGAATCATGAATCATGAATTGAATAATGAATTAAACCTTGAATTGAATCATAAATCATTAATCATGAATTGAATCATGAATTGAATAATGAATTAAACCATGAATTGAATCATAAATCATTAATCATGAATTGAATCATGGATCATGAATCGAATCATGAATTGAATCATGAATCATGAATCGAATCATGAATTGAATCATGAATCATGAATCATGAATTGAATCATGAATTGAATCATGAATCATGAATCATGAATTGAATCATGAATCATGAATCATGAATCGAATCATGAATTGAATCATGAATCATGAATTTAATCATGAATTAAACCATGAATTGAATCATAAATCATGAATCATGAATTGAATCATGAATCATGAATCATGAATCATGAATTGAATCATGAATCATGAATCATGAATTGAATCATGAATTATGATTTAAATCAGGAATCGAATCATGAATTGAATAATGAATCATGAATTGAATCATGAATCATTAATTGAATCATGAATCATGAATCATAAATCGAATCATGAATTGAATCATGAATCATGAATCATGAATTGAATCATGAACCATGAATCATGAATTGAATCATGAATCATGAATTGAATCATGAATCATGAATTAAATCATAAATCATGAATTGAATCATGAATTGAATCATGAATCATTTATCGAATCATGAATCATGAATTGAATCATGAATTGAATCATGAATTGAATCATGAATTGAATCATAAATCATGAATCATGAATTAAAACATGAATCATGAATCATGAATCATGAATTAAATCATGAATCATAAATCATGAATTGAATCATGAATCATGATTTTAATCAGGAATCGAATCATGAATTGAATCATGAATCATAAATCGAATCATGAATTGAATAATGAATCATGAATCATGAATTGAATCATGAATCACGAATCATAAATTGAATATGAATCATGAATTGAATCATGAATCATGAATCATGAATTGAATCATGAATCATGATTAATGAATTGAATCATGAATCATGATAAATGAATTGAATCATAAATCATGAATTATGAATCATAAATTGAATCATGAATCATGAATCATCAATTAATTCATTAATCATTAATTGAATCATGAATCATGAATCATGAATTGAATCATGAATCATGAATCATGAATTTCAATCATGAATCATGAATCGAATCATGAATCATGAATCATGAATTGAATCATAAATCATCAATTATGAATCATGAATTGAATCATGAATCATGAATTGAATCATGAATCATGAATTGAATCATGAATCATGAATTGAATCATGAATCATGAATTGAATCATAAATCATGAATTATGAATCATAAATTGAATTATGAATCATGAATCATGAATTGAATCATGATTAATTAATTGAATCATGAATCATGAATCATGAATTGAATCATGAATCATGACACATGAATTGAATCAAAAATCGAATCATGAATCATGAATAATGAATTGAATCATAAATCATCAATTATGAATCATGAATTGAATCATGAATCATGAATCATGAATCATGAATCATGAATTAAATCATGAATCTTGAATTGAATCATGAATCATGAATTGAAACATGAATCATAATTCATGAATCATGAATTGAATAATGAATCATGAATCATGAATTGAATCATGATTCATGAATCAGAATTGAATCATGGATCATGAAACATGAATTCAATAATGAATCATGAATTGAATCATGAATCATGAATCGAATCATGAATTGAATCATGAATCATGAATCATGAATTGAATCATGAATTAAATCGTGAATCATGAATTATGAATTGAGTCATGAATCATGAATCATGAATCGAATCATGAATCATGAATTGAATCATGAATTGAATCATAAATCATTAATCGAATTATGAATCATGAATCGAATCATGAATTGAATCATGAATCATGAATCATGAATTGAATCATGAATTGAATCGTGAATCATGAATCATGAATTGAATCATGAATCATGAATCATGAATCGAATTATGAATCATGAATTGAATCATAAATCATTAATCGAATAATGAATCATGAATCGAATCATTAATCATGAATTGGATCATGAATTGAATCATAAATCATTAATCAAATAATGAATCATGAATTGAATCTTGAATTGAATCATGAATCATGAATTGAATAATGAATTAAACCATGAATTGAATCATAAATCATTAATCATGAATTGAATCATGAATTGAATAATGAATTAAACCATGAATTGAATCATAAATCATTAATCATGAATTGAATCATGGATCATGAATCGAATCATGAATTGAATCATGAATCATGAATCGAATCATGAATTGAATCATGAATCATGAATCATGAATTGAATCATGAATTGAATCATGAATCATGAATCATGAATTGAATCATGAATCATGAATCATGAATCGAATCATGAATTGAATCATGAATCATGAATTTAATCATGAATTAAACCATGAATTGAATCATAAATCATGAATCATGAATTGAATCATGAATCATGAATCATGAATCTTGAATTGAATCATGAATCATGAATCATGAATTGAATCATGAATTATGATTTAAATCAGGAATCGAATCATGAATTGAATAATGAATCATGAATTGAATCATGAATCATTAATTGAATCATGAATCATGAATCATGAATTGAATCATGAATCATGAATCATAAATCGAATCATGAATTGAATCATGAATCATGAATCATGAATTGAATCATGAACCATGAATCATGAATTGAATCATGAATCATGAATTGAATCATGAATCATTAATTAAATCATAAATCATGAATTGAATCATGAATTGAATCATGAATCATTTATCGAATCATGAATCATGAATTGAATCATGAATTGAATCATGAATTGAATCATGAATTGAATCATAAATCATGAATCATGAATTAAAACATGAATCATGAATCATGAATCATGAATTAAATCATGAATCATAAATCATGAATTGAATCATGAATCATGATTTTAATCAGGAATCGAATCATGAATTGAATCATGAATCATAAATCGAATCATGAATTGAATAATGAATCATGAATCATGAATTGAATCATGAATCACGAATCATAAATTGAATATGAATCATGAATTGAATCATGAATCATGAATCATGAATTGAATCATGAATCATGATTAATGAATTGAATCATGAATCATGATAAATGAATTGAATCATAAATCATGAATTATGAATCATAAATTGAATCATGAATCATGAATCATCAATTAATTCATTAATCATTAATTGAATCATGAATCATGAATCATGAATTGAATCATGAATCATGAATCATGAATTTCAATCATGAATCATGAATCGAATCATGAATCATGAATCATGAATTGAATCATAAATCATCAATTATGAATCATGAATTGAATCATGAATCATGAATTGAATCATGAATCATGAATTGAATCATAAATCATGAATTATGAATCATAAATTGAATCATGAATCATGAATCATGAATTGAATCATGATTAATTAATTGAATCATGAATCATGAATCATGAATTGAATCATGAATCATGACACATGAATTGAATCAAGAATCGAATCATGAATCATGAACAATGAATTGAATCATAAATCATCAATTATGAATCATGAATTGAATCATGAATCATGAATCATGAATCATGAATTAAATCATGAATCTTGAATTGAATCATGAATCATGAATTGAAACATGAATCATGAATCATGAATTGTATCATGAATCATGAATCACGAATCATAAATTGAATCATGAATCATGAATCATGAATTGAATCATGAAACAAGAAACATGAATTGCATCATGAATCATGAATCAAATCATGAATCATGAATCATGAATTCAATCATGAATCATGAATCATGAATTATGAATCATGAATTGAATCATGAATCATGAATCATGAATCAAATCATGAATCAAGAATTGAATCATGAATTGAATCATAAATCATTAATCGAATCATGAATCATGAATTGAATCAGGAATTGAATCACAAATCATGAATTGAATCATGAATCATTAATTGAATCATGAATCATGAATTGAATCATGAATCATTAATCGAATCATGAATCATGAATCATGAATTGAATCATAAATCATGAATTGAATCATGAATTGAATCATGAATTGAATCATGAATCATTAATCGAATCATGAATCATTAATTGAATCATGAATCATGAATCATGAATTGAATCATAAATCATGAATTGAATCATGAATTGAATCATGAATTGAATCATGAATCATTAATCGAATCATGAATCATTAATTGAATCATGAATCATGAATAGAATTATGAATCATGAATCATGAATTGAATCATGAATCATGATTTTAATCAGGAATCAAATCATTAATTGAATCATAAATCATGAATCATGAATCATGAATTGAATCATGAATCATGAATCATGAATTGATTTATGAATCATGAATCGAATCATGAATCATGAATTGAATCATAAATCATCAATTATGAATCATGAATTGAATCATGAATCATGAATCATGAATCATGAATTGAATCATAAATCATGAATTGAGTCATGAATCATGAATTGAAGCATGAATCATGAATCGTATCATGAATCATGAATCACGAATCATAAATTGAATCATGAATCATGAATCATGGATTGAATCATGAAACAAGAAACATGAATTGCATCATGAATCATAAATCAAATCAAGAATCATGAATCATGAATTCAATCATGAATCATGAATCATGAATCATGAATTGAATCATGAATCATGAATCATGAATCGAATCCAGAATTGAATCATGAATTGAATCATAAATCATTAATCGAATCATGAATCATGAATTGAATCAGGAATTGAATCATGAGTCATGAATTGAATCCTGAATCATGAATCATGAATTGAATCATAAATCATGAAATATGAATCATGAATTGAATCATGAATCATGAATCATTAATCATGAATCATGAATTGAATCATGAATTAAATCATGAATCATTATCGAATCATGAATCATGAATTGAATCATGAATTGAATCATGAATCATAAATTGAATCATGAATTAAATCATGAATTGAATCATGAATCATGATTTGAATCATGAATCATGAATTGAATCAAGAATTGAATCATGAATCATGAATCATGAAATGAATCATGAATCATTAATCAGGAATCATGAATTGAATTATGAATCATGAATTGAATCATGAATCATGAAATGAATCATGAATCTTGAATCATGAATCATGAATCATGGATTGAGTCATGAATTGAATCATGAATCACGAATCATGAATTGAATCATGAATCATGAATCATGAATTGAATCATGAATCATAAATCATGAATTGAATCATGAATCATAATTCATGAATCATGAATTGAATAATGAATCATGAAACATGAATTGAATCATGAATCATGAATCAGAATTGAATCATGGATCATGAATCATGAATTGAATAATGAATCATGAATTGAATCATGAATCATGAATCGAATTATGAATTGAATAATGAATCATGAAACATGAATTGAATCATGAATCATGAATCAGAATTGAATCATGGATCATGAATCATGAATTGAATAATGAATCATGAATTGAATCATGAATCATGAATCGAATCATGAATTGAATCATGAATCATGAATCATGAATAGAATCATGAATTGAAGCATGAATCATGAATTGAATCATGAATCATGAATCATGAATCGAATCATGAATTATGAATTGAATCATTAATTGAATCATAAATCATTAATCAAATAATGAATCATGAATTGAATCATGAATTGAATCATGAATTTAATCATGAATCATGAATTGAATCATGAATTGAACCATGAATTGAATCATAAATCATGAATCATGAATTGAATCATGAATCATGAATCATGAATCATGAATCATGAATCATGTATTGAATCATGAATCATGAATCATGAATTGAATCATGAATCATGATTTAAATCAGGAATCGAATCATGAATTGAATCATGAATCATGATTTAAATCAGGAATCGAATCATGAATTGAATCATGAATCATGAATTGAATCATGAATCATTAATTGAATCATGAATCATGAATTGAATCATGAATCATTAATTGAATCATGAATCATGAATCATGAATCAAATCATGAATCATGAATCATGAATTGAATCAAAAATCATGAATTGAATCATGAATTAAATCATGAATTGAATCATGAATCATGAATCATGAATTAAATCATGAATCATGAATCATGAATAGAATCATGAATCATGATTTTAATCAGGAATCAAATCATGAATTGAATCATAAATCATGAATTGAATCATGAATCACGAATCATAAATTGAATCATGAATCATGAATTGAATCATGAATCATTAATTGAATCATGAATCATGAATTGAATCATGATTAATTAATTGAATCATGAATCATGAATCATGAATTGAATCATGAATCATGACACATGAATTGAATCAAGAATCGAATCATGAATCATGAACAATTAATTGAATCATAAATCATCAATTATGAATCATGAATTGAATCATGAATCATGAATCATGAATCATGAATCATGAATTAAATCATGAATCTTGAATTGAATCATGAATCATGAATTGAAACATGAATCATGAATCATGAATTGTATCATGAATCATGAATCACGAATCATAAATTGAATCATGAATCATGAATCATGAATTGAATCATGAAACAAGAAACATGAATTGCATCATGAATCATGAATCAAATCATGAATCATGAATCATGAATTCAATCATGAATCATGAATCATGAATTATGAATCATGAATTGAATCATGAATCATGAATCATGAATAATGAATCATGAATTGAATCATGAATCATGAATTGAATAATGAATCATGAATTGAAACATGAATCATGAATCATGAATTGTATCATGAATCATAAATCACAAATAATAAATTGAATCATGAATCATGAATTGAATCATGAAACAAGAAACATGAATTGCATTATGAATCATGAATCAAATCATGAATCATGAATCATGAATTCAATCATGAATCATGAATCATGAATTATGAATCATGAATTGAATCATGAATCATGAATCATGAATCAAATCATGAATCAAGAATTGAATCATGAATTGAATCATAAATCATTAATCGAATCATGAATCATGAATTGAATCAGGAATTGAATCACAAATCATGAATTGAATCATGAATCATTAATTGAATCATGAATCATGAATTTAATCATGAATCATTAATCGAATCATGAATCATGAATTGAATCATAAATCATGAATTGAATCATGAATTGAATCATGAATCATTAATCGAATCATGAATCATTAATTGAATCATGAATCATGAATCATGAATTGAATCATAAATCATGAATTGAATCATGAATTGAATCATGAATTGAATCATGAATCATTAATCGAATCATGAATCATTAATTGAATCATGAATCATGAATAGAATCATGAATCATGAATCATGAATTGAATCATGAATCATGATTTTAATCAGGAATCAAATCATTAATTGAATCATAAATCATGAATCATGAATCATGAATTGAATCATGAATCATGAATCATGAATTGATTTATGAATCATGAATCGAATCATGAATCATGAATTGAATCATAAATCATCAATTATGAATCATGAATTGAATCATGAATCATGAATCATGAATCATGAATCATGAATCATGAATTGAATCATAAATCATGAATTGAGTCATGAATCATGAATTGAAGCATGAATCATGAATCGTATCATGAATCATGAATCACGAATCATAAATTGAATCATGAATCATGAATCATGGATTGAATCATGAAACAAGAAACATGAATTGCATCATGAATCATAAATCAAATCAAGAATAATGAATCATGAATTCAATCATGAATCATGAATCATGAATCATGAATTGAATCATGAATCATGAATCATGAATCGAATCCAGAATTGAATCATGAATTGAATCATAAATCATTAATCGAATCATGAATCATGAATTGAATTAGGAATTGAATCATGAGTCATGAATTGAATCCTGAATCATGAATCATGAATTGAATCATAAATCATGAAATATGAATCATGAATTGAATCATGAATCATGAATTGAATCATGAATTAAATCATGAATCATTAATCGAATCATGAATCATGAATTGAATCATGAATTGAATCATGAATCATAAATTGAATCATGAATTAAATCATGAATTGAATCATGAATCATGATTTGAATCATGAATCATGAATTGAATCAAGAATTGAATCATGAATCATGAATCATGAAATGAATCATGAATCATTAATCAGGAATCATGAATTGAATTATGAATCATGAATTGAATCATGAATCATGAAATGAATCATGAATCTTGAATCATGAATCATGAATCATGGATTGAGTCATGAATTGAATCATGAATCACGAATCATGAATTGAATCATGAATCATGAATCATGAATTGAATCATGAATCATAAATCATGAATTGAATCATGAATCATAATTCATGAATCATGAATTGAATAATGAATCATGAAACATGAATTGAATCATGAATCATGAATCAGAATTGAATCATGGATCATGAATCATGAATTGAATAATGAATCATGAATTGAATCATGAATCATGAATCGAATTATGAATTGAATAATGAATCATGAAACATGAATTGAATCATGAATCATGAATCAGAATTGAATCATGGATCATGAATCATGAATTGAATAATGAATCATGAATTGAATCATGAATCATGAATCGAATCATGAATTGAATCATGAATCATGAATCATGAATAGAATCATTAATTGAAGCATGAATCATGAATTGAATCATGAATCATGAATCATGAATCGAATCATGAATTATGAATTGAATCATTAATTGAATCATAAATCATTAATCAAATAATGAATCATGAATTGAATCATGAATTGAATCATGAATTTAATCATGAATCATGAATTGAATCATGAATTGAACCATGAATTGAATCATAAATCATGAATCATGAATTGAATCATGAATCATGAATCATGAATCATGAATCATGAATCATGTATTGAATCATGAATCATGAATCATGAATTGAATCATGAATCATGATTTAAATCAGGAATCGAATCATGAATTGAATCATGAATCATGATTTAAATCAGGAATCGAATCATGAATTGAATCATGAATCATGAATTGAATCATGAATCATTAATTGAATCATGAATCATGAATTGAATCATGAATCATTAATTGAATCATGAATCATGAATCATGAATCAAATCATGAATCATGAATCATGAATTGAATCAAAAATCATGAATTGAATCATGAATTGAATCATGAATTGAATCATGAATCATGAATCATGAATTAAATCATGAATCATGAATCATGAATAGAATCATGAATCATGATTTTAATCAGGAATCAAATCATGAATTGAATCATAAATCATGAATTGAATTATGAATCACGAATCATAAATTGAATCATGAATCATGAATTGAATCATGAATCATTAATTGAATCATGAATCATGAATTGAATCATGAATCATGAATCAAATTATGAATCATGAATCATGAATCGAATCATGAATCATTAATTGAATCATGAATTGAATCATGAATTGAATCATGAATCATGAATCATGAATTAAATCATGAATCATGAATCATGAATAGAATCATGAATCATGATTTTAATCAGGAATCAAATCATGAATTGAATCATAAATCATGAATTGAATCATGAATCATAAGTCGAATCATGAATTGAATAAAGAATCATGAATCATGATTGAATCATGAATCACGAATCATAAATTGAATCACGAATCATGAATTGAATCATGAATCATGAATCATGAATTGAATCATGAATCATGAATTGAATCATGAATCATGAATTGAAGCATATATCATGAATTATGAATCGTATCATGAATCATGAATCACGAATAATAAATTTAATCATGAATCATGAATCATGAATTGAATCATGAAACAAGAAACATGAATTGCATCATGAATCATGAATCGAATCATAAATCATGAATCATTAATCGAATCATGAATCATTAATTGAATCATGAATCGAATCATGAATCAAGAATTAAATCATGAATTGAATCATAAATCATTAATCGAATCATGACTTATGAATTGAATCATGAGTCATGAATTGAATCATGAATCATGAATCGAATCATGAATCATGAATCGAATCATGAATCATGAAGTATGAATTGAATCATGAATCATGAATCGAATCATGAATCATGAATCGAATCATGAATCATGAAGTATGAATTGAAACATAAATCATGAAATATGAATCATGAATTGAATCATGAATCATGAATCATTATCATGAATCATGAATTGAAATTATGAATTGAATCATGAATAATGAATCGAATCATGAATTGAATAATGAATCATGAAACATAAATTGAAATCATGAATCATGAATCAGAATTGAATCATGGATCATGAATCATGAATTGAATAATGAATAATGAATTGAATCATGAATCATGAATCGAATCATGAATTGAATCATGAATCATGAATCATGAATAGAATCATGAATTGAATCATGAATCATGAATTGAATCATGAATCATGAATCATGAATCATGAATTGAATCATGAATCATGAATCATGAATCGAATCATGAATCATGAATTGAATCATGAATTGAATCATAAATCATTAATCGAATAATGAATCATGTATTGAATCATTAATTGAATCATGAATTGAATCATGAATCATGAATTGAATCATGAATTGAACCATGAATTGAATCATAAATCATGAATCATGAATTGAATCATGAATCATGAATCATGAATTGAATCATGAATTATGATTTAAATAAGGAATCGAATCATGAATTGAATCATGAATTATGAATTGAATCATGAATCATGAATTGAATCATGAATCATGAATTGAATCATGAATCATGAATCGAATCATGAATCATGAATCGAATCATGAATCATGAATCATGAATTGAATCAAAAATCATGAATTGAATCATGAATTGAATCATGAATTGAATCATGAATTGAATCATGAATCATTAATCGAATCATGAATCATTAATTGAATCATGAATTGAATCATGAATTGAATCATGAATCATGAATCATGAATTAAATCATGAATCATGAATCATGAATAGAATCATGAATCATGATTTTAATCAGGAATCAAATCATGAATTGAATCATAAATCATGAATTGAATCATGAATCATAAGTCGAATCATGAATTGAATAATGAATCATGAATCATGAATTGAATCATGAATCATGAATCATAAATTGAATCATGAATCATGAATCACGAATCATAAATTGAATCATGAATCATGAATTGAATCATGAATAATGAATTGAAGCATGAATCATGAATTATGAATCGTATCATGAATCATGAATCACGAATTGAATCATGAAACAAGAAACATGAATTGCATCATGAATCATGAATCGAATCATGAATCATGAATCATGAATTGAATCATGAATCATGAATCATGAATCATGAATCATGAATTGAATCATGAATCATGAATCATGAATCGAATCATGAATCAAGAATTGAATCACGAATTGAATCATAAATCATTAATCGAATCATGACTCATGAATTGAATCATGAATCATGAATTGAATCATGAATCATGAATTGAAACATAAATCATGAAATATGAATCATGAATTGAATCATGAATCATGAATCATTAATCATGAATCATGAATTGAAATTATGAATTGAATCATGAATCATTAATCGAATCATGAATCATTAATTGAATCATGAATTGAATCATGAATCATAAATTGAATCACGAATTAAATCATGAATTGAATCATGCATCATGAATCATTTGAATCATGAATCATGAATTGAATCAAGAATTGAATCATGAATCATGAATCATGAATTGAATCATGAATCATGAATCATGAATCATGAATTGAATAATGAATCATGAATTGAATCATGAATCATGAATTATGAAATGAATCATGAATCTTGAATCATGAATCATGAATCATGAATTTAATTTATAAATTGAATCATGAATCATTTATCATGAATTGAACTATGAATCATAATTCATGAATCATGAGTTGAATAATGAATCATGAATCATGAATTGAATCATGAATCATGAATCAGAATTGAATCATGGATCATGAATCATGAATTGAATAATGAATCATGAATTGAATCATGAATCATGAATCGAATCATGAATCATTAATCATGAATTGAATCATGAATCATGAATCATGAATTGAATCATAAATCATTAATCGAATCATGACTCATGAATTGAATCATGAGTCATGAATTGAATCATGAATCATGAATTGAATCATGAATCATGAATCATGAATTGAAACATAAATCATGAAATATGAATCATGAATTGAATCATGAATCAGGAATCATTAATCATGAATCATTAATTGAATCATGAATTGAATCATGAATCATAAATTGAATCACGAATTAAATCATGAATTGAATCATGCATCATGAATCATGATTTGAATCATGAATCATGAATTGAATCATGAATCGTATCATGAATCAAGAATCACGAATCATAAATTGAATCATGAATCATGAATCATGGATTGAATCATGAAACAAGAAACATGAATTGCATCATGAATCATGAATCAAATCATGAATCATGAATCATGAATTGAATCATGAATCATGAATCATGAATCGAATCAAGAATTGAATCATGAATTGAATCATAAATCATTAATCGAATCATGAATCATGAATTGAATCAGGAATTGAATCATGAATCATGAATTGAATCCTGAATCATGAATCATGAATTGAATCATAAATCATGAAATATGAATCATGAATTGAATCATGAATTGAATCATGAATCATGAATCATTAATCATCAATCATGAATCATGAATCATGAATTAAATCATGAATCATTAATCGAATCATGAATCATGAATTGAATCATGAATCATTAATCATGAATCATGAATTGAATAATAAATCATGAATTGAATCATGAATCATGAATCATGAAATGAATCATGAATCTTGAATCATGAATCATGAATCATGGATTGAATCATGAATTGAATCATGAATCACGAATCATGAATTGAATAATGAATCATGAAACATGAATTGAATCATGAATCATGAATCAGAATTGAATCATGGATCATGAATCATGAATTGAATAATGAATCATGAATTGAATCATGAATCATGAATCGAATCATGAATTGAATAATGAATCATGAAACATGAATTGAATCATGAATCATGAATCAGAATTGAATCATTGATCATGAATCATGAATTGAATAATGAATCATGAATTGAATCCTGAATCATGAATCGAATCATGAATTGAATCATGAATCATGAATCATGAATAGAATCATGAATTGAATCATGAATCATGAATCATGAATAGAATCATGAATTGAATCATGAATCATGAATTGAATCATGAATCATGAATCATGAATCGAATCATGAATTGAATCATAAATCATGAATCGAATAATGAATCATGAATTGAATCATGAATCATGAATTGAATCATAAATCATGAATCATGAATCATGAATCATGAATTGAATCATGAATAATGAATCATGAATTGAATCATGAATCATGATTTAAATCAGGAATCGAATCATGAATTGAATCATGAATCATGAATTGAATCATGAATCATTAATTGAATCATGAATCATGAATTGAATCATGAATTATTAATTGAATCATGATTCATGAATTGAATCATGAATCATGAATCGAATCATGAATCATGAATCATGAATTGAATCAAAAATCATGAATTGAATCATGAATTGAATGATGAATTGAATCATGAATCATTAATCGAATCATGAATCATTAATTGAATCATGAATTGAATCATGAATTGAATCATGAATCATGAATTAAATCATGAATCATGAATCATGAATAGAATCATGAATCATGATTTTAATCAGGAATCAAATCATGAATTGAATCATAAATCATGAATTGAATCATGAATCATAAGTCGAATCATGAATTGAATCATGAATCATGAATTGAATCATGAATCACGAATCATAAATTAAATCATGAATCATGAATTGAATCATGAATCATGAATCATGATTGAATCATGAATCATAAATTGAATCATGAATCATGAATTGAAGCATGGATCATGAATTATATATCGTATCATGAATCATGAATCACGAATAATAAATTTAATCATGAATCATGAATCATGAATTGAATCATGAAACAAGAAACATGAATTGCATCATGAATCATGAATCGAATCATGAATCATGAATTGAATCATGAATCATGAATCATGAATCATGAATCATGAATTGAATCATGAATCATGAATCATGAATCGAATCATGAATCAAGAATTGAATCATGAATTGAATCATAAATCATTAATCGAATCATGACTCATGAATTGAATCATGAGTCATGAATTGAATCATGAATCATGAATCGAATCATGAATCATGAATCGAATCATGAATCATGAAGTATGAATTGAAACATAAATCATGAAATATGAATCATGAATTGAATCATGAATCATGAATCATTAATCATGAATCATTAATTGAAATTATGAATTGAATCATGAATCATTAATCGAATCATGAATTGAATAATGAATCATGAATTGAATCATGAATTGAACCATGAATTGAATCATAAATCATGAATCATGAATTAAATCATGAATCATGAATCATGAATTGAATCATGAATCATTAATTGAATAATGAATCATGTATTGAATCATGAATTGAATCAAGAATTGAATAATGAATCATGAATTGAATCATGAATTGAACCATGAATTGAATCATAAATCATGAATCATGAATTGAATCATGAATCATGAATCATGAATTGAATCATGAATCATGCTTAAATCAGGAATCGAATCATGAATTCAATCATGAATCATGAATTGAATCATGAATCATTATTTGAATCATGAATCATGAATTGAATCAAGAATCATTAATTGAATCATGAATCATGAATTGAATAATGAATCATGAATCAAGAATTGAATCATGAATCACGAATCATAAATTGAATCATGAATCATGAATCACGAATCATAAATTGAATCATGAATCATGAATTGAATCATGAATCATGAATTGAATCATGAATCATGAATTAAAGCATGAATCATGAATTATGAATCGTATCATGAATCATGAATCACGAATTGAATCATGAAACAAGAAACATGAATTGCATCATAAACCATGAATCGAATCATGAATCATGAATCATGAATTGAATCATGAATCATGAATCATGAATCATGAATCATGAATTGAATCATGAATCATGAATCATGAATCAAATCATGAATCAAGAATTGAATCATGAATTATATCATAAATCATTAATCGAATCATGACTCATGAATTGAATCATGAGTCATGAATTGAATCATGAATCATGAATCGAATCATGAATCATGAATCATGAATTGAATCATGATCATGAATCATGAATCATGAATCATGAATTGAATCATGAATCATGAATCATGAATCGAATCATGAATCAAGAATTGAATCATGAATTGAATCATAAATCATTAATCGAATCATGACTCATGAATTGAATCATAAGTCATGAATTGAATCATGAATCATGAATCGAATCATGAATCATGAATCGAATCATGAATCATGAATCATGAATTGAAACATAAATCATGAAATATGAATCATGAATTGAATCATGAATCATGAATCATTAATCATGAATCATGAATTGAAATTATGAATTGAATCATGAATCATTAATCGAATCATGAATCATGAATTGAATCATGAATTGAATCAGGAATCATAAATTGAATCACGAATTAAATCATGAATTGAATCATGCATCATGAATCATGATTTGAATCATGAATCATGAATTGAATCAAGAATTGAATCATGAATCATGAATCATGAATTGAATCATGAATCATGAATCATGAATCATGAATTGAATAATGAATCATGAATTGAATCATGAATA
>NW_027448240.1:0-60364 GCF_038048845.1 Mixophyes fleayi
ATTCATGATTAATGATTTATGATTCAATTCATGATTCATGATTCATTTCATGATTTATGATTCATGATTCAATTTATGATTGAATTCATGATTCATGATTCAATTCATGATTTTTGATTCATGATTCAATTCATGATTTATGATTCGATTCATGATTCATGATTCAATTCATGATTCATTTCATGATTCAATTCATGATTCGTGATTCAATGCATGATTCATGATTCGATTCATGATTCATGATTCGATTCATGATTCAATTCATGATTCATGATTCATTTCATGATTCATGATTCATGATTCAATGCATGATTCAGTTCATGATTCATGATTCAATTCATGATTCATGATTCGATTCATGATTCATGATTCATAATTCATGATTCAATTCCTGATTCATGATTCGATTCATGATTCATGATTCAATTCATGATTCAATTCATGATTCATAATTCAATTCATGATTCATGGTTCATGATTCGATTCATGATTCAATTCATTATTCAATTCATGATTCAATTCATGATTCATGATTTGATTAATGATTCATGATTCATGATTTGATTAATGATTCATGATTCATGATTCAATTCATGATTCATGATTTGATTCATGATTCATGATCCGATTCATGATTCATGATTCCATTCATGATTCATGATTCATGGTTCAATTCATGATTCATGATTCATGGTTCGTTTCATGATTCATGATTCAATTCATAATTCATGATTCATGATTCGATTCATAAATCATGATTAAATTCAAGATTCAATTCATGATTCATGATTCGTTTCATGATTCATGATTCAATTCATAATTCATGACTCATGATTCATGATTCAATTCATGATTCATGATTCATTTCATGAATCTTGATTCATAATTCAATTCATGATTCAATTTATGAATTATGATTCGATTCATGATTCGATTCATGATTCATGATTCAATTCATGATTCAATTCATGATTCATGATTCATGATTCGATTCATGATTCATGATTCATGATTCATGATTCATGATTCATGATTCAATTCATGATTCATGATTCAATTCATGATTCATGATTCATGATTAGATTCATAATTCATGATTCATGATTCAATTCATGATTCATGATTCAATTCATGATTCATGATTTTATTCATGATTCATTTCATGATTCATGAATCAATTCATAATTCAATTCATGATTCATGATTTGATTCATGATTCGATTCATGTTTCATGATTCAATTCATGATTCATGATTCAATTCATGATTTATGATTCATGATTCAATTCATGATTCATGATTCAATTCATGATTTATGATTCATGATTCAATTCATGATTCATGATTTGATTCATGATTCATGATTTGATTCATGATTCATGATTCAATTCATGATTAATGATTTATGATTCAATTCATGATTCATGATTCATTTCATGATTTAATTCATGATTCATTTCATGATTTATGATTCATAATTCAATTTATGATTGACTTCATGATTCATGATTCAATTCATGATTTTTGATTCATGATTCAATGCATGATTCATGATTCGATTCATGATTCATGATTCGATTCATGATTCAATTCATGATTCATGATTCATTTCATGATTCATGATTCATGATTCAATTCATGATTCAGTTCATGATTCATGATTCAATTCATGATTCATGATTCGATTCATGATTCATGATTCATGATTCATAATTCATGATTCAATTCCTGATTCATGATTCGATTCATGATTCATGATTCAATTCATGATTCAATTCATGATTCATAATTCAATTCATGATTCATGGTTCATGATTCGATTCATGATTCAATTCATTAATCAATTCATGATTCAATTCATGATTCATGATTTGATTAATGATTCATGATTCATGATTCAATTCATGATTCATGATTCAATTCATGATTCATGATAGATTCATGATTCATGATTCAATTAATGATTCATGATTTAAATCACGATTCATGATTCAATTCATGATTCATGATTAAATTAATGATTCATGATTTCAATCATGATTCATGATTCATTTCATGATTCATGATTCATGATTCCTAATTCAATTCATGATTCATGATTCAATTCATGATTCATGATTCGATTCATGATTCATGATTCAATTCATGATTCATGATTCGATTCATGATTCATGATTCATTTCATGATTCATAATTCAATTCATGATTCAATTCATGATTCGATTCATGATTCATGATTCCATTCATGATTCATAATTCATGATTCATAATTCATGATTCAATTCATGATTCATGATTCATGATTCCATTCATGATTCATGATTCTTGATTCATGATTTGATTCATGATTCATGATTCGTTTCATGATTCATGATTCATGATTCAATTCATGATTTAGTTCATGATTCATGATTAAATTCATGATTAATGATTTATGATTCAATTCATGATTCATGATTCATTTCATGATTCATGATTCAATTCATGATTCATTTCATGATTCAATTCATGATTCATGATTCAATTCATGATTTAGTTCATGATTCATGATTCAATTCATGAATTATGGTTCATAATTCAGTTCATGATTCATGATTCAATTCATGATTTAGTTCATGATTCATGATTCAATTCATGAATTATGGTTCATGATTCAGTTCATGATTTATGATTCGATTCATGATTCATGATTCAATTCATGATTCATTTCATGATTCAATTCATGATTCATGATTCAATGCATGATTCATGATTCGCTTCATGATTCATGATTCGATTCATGATTCAATTCATGATTCATGATTCATTTCATGATTCATGATTCATGATTCAATTCATGATTCACTTCATGATTCATGATTCAATTCATGATTCATGATTTGATTCATGATTCATGATTCATAATTCATGATTCAATTCCTGATTCATGATTCGATTCATGATTCATGATTCAATTCATGATTCATGATTCATTTCATGATTCATGATTCATGATTCAATTCATGATTCATGATTCGATTCATGATTCATGATTCAATTAATGATTCATGATTTAAATCAGGATTCATAAATCGATTCATGATTCATGATTCATGATTTAATTCATGATTCGATTCATGATTCATGATTCGATTCATGATTCATGATTCAATTAATGATTCATGATTTAAATCATGATTCATTATTCAATTCATGATTCATGATTTAATTCATGATTCATGATTCAATTCATGATTTATGATTCGATTCATGATTCATGATTCGATTCATGATTCATGATTCGATTCATGATTCATGATTCAATTCATGATTCGATTCATGATTCATGATTCCATTCATGATTCATGATTCGTTTCATGATTCATGTTTCATGATTCAATTCATGATTTAGTTCATGATTCATGATTCAATTCATGATTAATGATTTATGATAAAAATTCATGATTCATGATTCATTTCATGATTTAATTCATGATTCATTTCATGATTCAATTCATGATTCAATTCATAATTCATGATTCAATTCATGATTCATGATTCATGATTTGATTCATGATTCATGATTCATGATTTGATTCATGATTCATGATTCATGATTCATGATTCATGATTCATGATTCAATTCATGATTCATGATTCGATTCATGATTCATGATTCGATTCATGATTTATGATTCAATTCATGATTCATGATTCTTGATTCGATTCATGATTCATGATTTATGATTCATGATTCATGATTCATGATTCATGATTCATGATTAGATTCATGATTCATGATTCATGATTCATGATTCATGATTCAATTCATGATTCAATTTATGATTCATGATTCGTTTCATGATTCATGTTTCAATTCATAATTCATGATTCATGATTCATGATTCAATTCATGATTCATGATTCATGATTCAATTCATGATTCATGATTCATGATTTAATTCATGATTCATGATTTATGATTCAATTCATGATTCATGATTCATGATTCGATTCATGATTCATGATTTATGATTCATGATTCATGATTCATGATTCAATTCATGATTCATGACTCATGATTCAATTCCTGATTCATGATTTATGATTCATGATTCATGATTCATGATTCATGATTCAATTCCTGATTCATGATTCGATTCATGATTCATGATTCAATTCATGATTCAATTCATGATTCATAATTCAATTCATGATTCATGATTCATTTCATGATTCATGATTCATGATTCAATTCATGATTCATGATTCGATTCATGATTCATGATTCCATTCATGATTCATGATTCATGATTCCATTCATGTTTCATGATTCATGATTCGTTTCATGATTCATGTTTCATGATTCAATTCATGATTTAGTTCATGATTCATGATTCAATTCATGATTAATGATTTATGATTCAATTCATGATTCATGAGTCATTTCATGATTTAATTCATGATTCATTTCATGATTCATGATTCATGATTC
Source organism: Mixophyes fleayi (assembly GCF_038048845.1). Classification (NCBI taxonomy): domain Eukaryota; kingdom Metazoa; phylum Chordata; class Amphibia; order Anura; family Limnodynastidae; genus Mixophyes; species Mixophyes fleayi. Next base: position 4,474 of record NW_027448240.1, read on the forward strand.
AATTCATGATTCAATTCATGATTCATGATTCAATTCATGATTCATGATTCATGATTTGATTCATGATTCATGATTCATGATTTGATTCATGATTCATGATTCATGATTCATGATTCAATTCATGATTCATGATTCGATTCATGATTCATGATTCATGATTCATGATTCGATTCATGATTCATGATTCATGATTCATGATTTAATCCCTGATTCATGATTCGATTCATGATTCATGATTCATGATTCGATTCATGATTCATGATTTATGATTCATGATTCATGATTAGATTCATGATTCATGATTCATGATTCATGATTCATGATTCAATTCATGATTCAATTTATGATTCATGATTCGTTTCATGATTCATGTTTCAATTCATAATTCATGATTCATGATTCATGTTTCAATTCATAATTCATGATTCATGATTCAATTCATGATTCATGATTCATGATTTAATTCATGATTCATGATTTATGATTCAATTCATGATTCATGATTCATGATTCGATTCATGATTCATGATTTATGATTCATGATTCATGATTCATGATTCAATTCATGATTCATGATTCATGATTCAATTCATGATTCATGATTCAATTCATAATTCATGATTCATGATTCATGATTAAATTCATGATTCATGATTCATGATTTGATTCATGATTCATGATTCATGATTCATGATTCATGATTCAATTCATGATTCATGATTCGATTCATGATTCATGATTCGATTCATGATTTATGATTCAATTCATGATTCATGATTCTTGATTCGATTCATGATTCATGATTTATGATTCATGATTCATGATTCATGATTCATGATTCATGATTAGATTCATGATTCATGATTCATGATTCATGATTCAATTCATGATTCAATTTATGATTCATGATTCGTTTCATGATTCATGTTTCAATTCATAATTCATGATTCATGATTCATGATTCAATTCATGATTCATGATTCATGATTCAATTCATGATTCATGATTCATGATTTAATTCATGATTCATGATTTATGATTCAATTCATGATTCATGATTCATGATTCGATTCATGATTCATGATTTATGATTCATGATTCATGATTCATGATTCAATTCATGATTCATGACTCATGATTCAATTCCTGATTCATGATTTATGATTCATGATTCATGATTCATGATTCATGATTCAATTCCTGATTCATGATTCGATTCATGATTCATGATTCATGATTCATGATTCATGATTCAATTCATGATTCATGATTCGATTCATGATTCATGATTCGATTCATGATTTATGATTCAATTCATGATTCATGATTCTTGATTCGATTCATGATTCATGATTTATGATTCATGATTCATGATTCATGATTCATGATTCATGATTAGATTCATGATTCATGATTCATGATTCATGATTCATGATTCAATTCATGATTCAATTTATGATTCATGATTCGTTTCATGATTCATGTTTCAATTCATAATTCATGATTCATGATTCATGATTCAATTCATGATTCATGATTCATGATTCAATTCATGATTCATGATTCATGATTTAATTCATGATTCATGATTTATGATTCAATTCATGATTCATGATTCATGATTCGATTCATGATTCATGATTTATGATTCATGATTCATGATTCATGATTCAATTCATGATTCATGACTCATGATTCAATTCCTGATTCATGATTCATGATTCATGATTCATGATTCAATTCCTGATTCATGATTCGATTCATGATTCATGATTCAATTCATGATTCAATTCATGATTCATAATTCAATTCATGATTCATGATTCATTTCATGATTCATGATTCATGATTCAATTCATGATTCATGATTCGATTCATGATTCATGATTCCATTCATGATTCATGATTCATGATTCCATTCATGTTTCATGATTCATGATTCGTTTCATGATTCATGTTTCATGATTCAATTCATGATTTAGTTCATGATTCATGATTCAATTCATGATTAATGATTTATGATTCAATTCATGATTCATGAGTCATTTCATGATTTAATTCATGATTCATTTCATGATTCATGATTCATGATTCAATTCATGATTCAATTCATGATTCATGATTCAATTCATGATTCATGATTCATGATTTGATTCATGATTCATGATTCATGATTTGATTCATGATTCATGATTCATGATTCATGATTCAATTCATGATTCATGATTCGATTCATGATTCATGATTCATGATTCATGATTTAATCCCTGATTCATGATTCGATTCATGATTCATGATTCATGATTCATGATTTATGATTCATGATTCATGATTCATGATTCATGATTAGATTCATGATTCATGATTCATGATTCATGATTCATGATTCATGATTCAATTCATGATTCAATTTATGATTCATGATTCGTTTCATGATTCATGTTTCAATTCATAATTCATGATTCATGATTCATGTTTCAATTCATAATTCATGATTCATGATTCAATTCATGATTCATGATTCATGATTTAATTCATGATTCATGATTTATGATTCAATTCATGATTCATGATTCATGATTCGATTCATGATTCATGATTTATGATTCATGATTCATGATTCATGATTCAATTCATGATTCATGATTCATGATTCAATTCATGATTCATGGTTCAATTCATAATTCATGATTCATGATTCATGATTAAATTCATGATTCATGATTCATGATTCAATTCATGATTCATGATTCATGATTCAATTAATGATTCATGATTCAATTCATAATTCAATTCATGATTCATGATTCAATTCATGATTCATGATTCATGATTTGATTCATGATTCAATTCATGATTCAATTCATGATTCATAATTCAATTCATGATCCATGATTCATTTCATGATTCATGATTCATGATTCAATTCATGATTCATGATTCGATTCATGATTCATGATTCCATTCATGATTCATGATTCATGATTCCATTCATGTTTCATGATTCATGATTCGTTTCATGATTCATTTTTCATGATTCAATTCATGATTTAGTTCATGATTCATGATTCAATTCATGATTAATGATTTATGATTCAATTCATGATTCATGATTCATTTCATGATTTAATTCATGATTCATTTCATGATTCATGATTCATGATTCAATTCATGATTCAATTCATGATTCATGATTCAATTCATGATTCATGATTCATGATTTGATTCATGATTCATGATTCATGATTTGTTTCATGATTCATGATTCATGATTCATGATTCAATTCATGATTCATGATTCGATTCATGATTCATGATTCATGATTCGATTCATGATTCATGATTCATGATTCATGATTTAATCCCTGATTCATGATTCGATTCATGATTCATGATTCATGATTCATGATTCATGATTCATGATTCAATTCATGATTCATGATTCATGATTCGATTCATGATTCATGATTTATGATTCATGATTCATGATTCATGATTCATGATTCATGATTAGATTCATGATTCATGATTCATGATTCATGATTCATGATTCATGATTCAATTCATGATTCAATTTATGATTCATGATTTGTTTCATGAATCATGTTTCAATTCATAATTCATGATTCATGATTCATGTTTCAATTCATAATTCATGATTCATGGTTCAATTCATGATTCATGATTCATGATTTAATTCATGATTCATGATTTATGATTCAATTCATGATTCATGATTCAAGATTCGATTCATGATTCATGATTTATGATTCATGATTCATGATTCATGATTCAATTCATGATTCATGATTCATGATTCAATTCATGATTCATGATTTATGATTCATGATTCATGATTCATGATTCATGATTCATGATTAGATTCATGATTCATGATTCATGATTCAATTTATGATTCATGATTCATTTCATGATTCATAATTCAATTCATAATTCATGATTCATGATTCATGATTCAATTCATGATTCATGATTAATGATTTAGTTCATGATTCATGATTCAATTCATGATTCAATTCATGATTAATGATTCAATTCATGATTAATGATTCAATTCATGATTCAATTCATGATTCAATTCATGATTCAATTCATGATTCAGTTCATGATTCATGATTCAATTCATGATTCATGATTCATGATTTGATTCATGATTTAATTCATGATTCATGATTCATGATTCAATTCATGATTGATGATTCAATTCATGATTCATGATTCAATTCATGATTCATGATTTAATTCATGATTCAAATCATGATTTATTTCATGATTCATGATTCAATTCATGATTCAATTCATGATTTATTTCATGATTCATGATTCAATTCATGATTCATGATTCATGATTCAATTCATGATTCATGATACGATTCATGATTCATGATTCGATTCATGAGTCATAATTCAATTCATGATTCATGATTCATTTCATGATTCAATTCATGATTCATGATTCAATTCATGATTCATGATACGATTCATGATTCATGATTCGATTCATGATTCATGATTCCATTCATGATTCATGATTTATGATACAATTCATGATTCATGATTCATGATTCCATTCATGATTCATGATTCGATTCATAAATCATATTTAAATTCATGATTTAATTCATGATTCATGATTTGTTTTATGATTCATTATTCAGTTCATAATTTATGACTCATGATTCATGATTCAATTCATGATTCATGATTCAATTCATGATTCATCATTTGATTCATGATTCATGATTCTTGATTTAGTTCATGATTCATGATTCAATTCATGATTCATGATTCATTTCATGATTTAATTCATGATTCATTTCATGATTCACGATTCAATTCATGATTCATGATTCATGATTTGATTCATGATTCATGATTTGATTCATGATTCATGATTAGATTCATGATTCATGATTCAATTCATGATTCATGATTAGATTCATAATTCATGATTCGATTCATGATTCATGATTCATTTCATGATTCATGATTCATGATTCAATTCATGATTCAATTTATGATTCATGATTCGTTTCATGATTTATGATTCAATTCATAATTCATGATTCATGATTCATGATTCAATTCATGATTCATAATTCATGATTCAATTCATGATTCATGATTCATGATTCAATTCATGATTCATGATTCATGATTCAATTCATGATTCATGATTCATGATTTGATTCATGATTTAATTCATGATTCATGATTCATGATTCAATTCATGATTGATGATTCAATTCATGATTCATGATTCAATTCATGATTCATGATTTAATTCATGATTCAATTCATGATTTATTTCATGATTCATGATTCAATTCATGATTCAATTCATGATTTATTTCATGATTCATGATTCAATTCATGATTCATGATTCATGATTCAATTCATGATTTTATTCATGATTCATTTCATGATTCACGATTCAATTCATGATTCATGATTCATGATTTGATTCATGATTCATGATTTGATTCATGATTCATGATTCATGATTAGATTCATAATTCATGATTCATGATTCAATTCATGATTCATGATTAGATTCATAATTCATGATTCGATTCATGATTCATGATTCATTTCATGATTCATGATTCATGATTCAATTCATGATTCAATTTATGATTCATGATTCATTTCATGATTCATGATTCATGATTCAATTCATGATTCATGATATATGATTCAATTCATGATTCATGATTCATGATTCAATTCATAATTCAATTCATGATTCATGATTCAATTCATGATTCATGATTTGATTCATGATTTAATTCATGATTCATGATTCAATTCATGATTCATGATTCAATTCATGATTCATGATTCAATTCATGATTCATGATTCATGATTCAATTCATGATTCATGATTCAATTCATGATTCATGATTCAATTCATGATTCATTATTCAATTCATGATTCATTATTCAATTCATGATTTATTTCATGATTCATGATTCAATTCATGATTTATTTCATGATTCATGATTCAATTCATGATTCATGATTCATGATTCAATTCATGATTCATGATTCATGATTCAATTCATGATTCATGATTCAATTCATGATTCATGATTCGATTCATGATTCATGATTCGATTCATGGGTCATGATTCAAATAATGATTCATGATTCATTATTCAATTCATGATTCAAATTATGATTCATGATTCGATTCATGATTTATGATTCGATTCATGATTTATGATTCGATTCATAAATCATGATTAAATTCATGATTCAATTCATGATTCAAGATTCGTTTCATGATTCATGATTCAATTCATAATTCATGATTCATGATTCGATTCATAAATCATGATTAAATTCATGATTCAATTCATTATTCATGATTCGTTTCATGATTCATGATTCAATTCATAATTCATGACTCATGATTCATGATTCAATTCATGATTCATGATTCATGATTCAATTCATGATTCATGATTTGATTCATGATTTATGATTCTTGATTCATGATTTAGTTCATAATTTATGATTCAATTCATGATTAATGATTTATGATTCAATTAATGATTCATGATTCGATTCATGATTCATGATTCGATTCATGATTCATGATTCAATTCATGATTCATGATTTGATTCATGATTCATTTCATGCATCATCAAGTCATGATTCATGATTCAATTCATGATTCATGATTCGATTCATGATTTATGATTCGATTCATGATTCAATTCATGATTCATGATTCATTTCATGATTCATGATTCATGATTCAAATTATGATTCAGTTCATGATTCATGATTCAATTCATGATTCATGATTCATGATTCGATTCATGATTCATGATTCATGATTAATGATTTAATTCCTTATTCATGATTTGATTCATGATTTATGATTCAATTCACGATTCATGATTCATGATTTGATTCATGATTCAATTCATGATTCATGATTCAATTCATGATTCATGATTCATGATTCAATTCATGATTCATGATTCATGATTCATGATTCATGATTCGATTCATGATTCATGATTCAATTCATGATTCATGATTCATGATTAGATTCATAATTCATGATTCATGATTCAATTCATGATTCATGATTAGATTCATAATTCATGATTCGATTCATGATTCATGATTAAATTCATGATTCATGATTCATGATTCAATTCATGATTCATGATTCATGATTCAATTCATGATTCATGATTCAATTCATGATTCACGATTCATGATTCAATTCATAATTCAATTCATGATTCATGATTCAATTCATGATTCATGATTCATGATTTGATTCATGATTCTGATTTGATTCATGATTTAATTCATGATTCATGATTCATGATTCAATTCATGATTCAAGATTCAATTCATGATTCATGATTCAATTCATGATTCATGATTCATGATTCAATTCATGATTCATGATTCAATTCATGATTCATGATTCAATTCATGATTCATGATTCAATTCATGATTCATGATTCAATTCAATATTTCATTATTCAATTCATGATTCATGATTCAATTCATGATTCATGATTCAATTCATGATTCAATTCATAATTTATTTCATGATTCATGATTCAATTCATGATTTATTTCATGATTCATGATTCAATTCATGATTCATGATTCAATTCATGATTCATGATTCGATTCATGATTCATGATTCGATTCATGAGTCATGATTCAATTCATGATTCATGATTCATTATTCAATTCATGATTCAATTCATGATTCATGATTTGATTCATGATTCATGATTCGATTCATGATTCATGATTCCATTCATGATTCATGATTCATGATTCAATTTATGATTCATGATTCATGATTCGATTCATGATTCATGATTCGATTCATAAATCATGATTAAATTCATGATTCAATTAATTATTCATGATTCGTTTCATGATTCATGATTCAATTCATAATTCATGACTCATGATTCATGATTCAATTCATGATTCATGATTCATGATTTAATTCATGATTCATGATTTGATTCATGATTTATGATTCTTGATTCATGATTTAGTTCATGATTCATGATTCAATTCATGATTAATGATTTATGATTCAATTAATGATTCATGATTCGATTCATGATTCATGATTCGATTCATGATTCATGATTCAATTCATGATTCATGATTCGATTCATGATTCATTTCATGCATCATCAAGTCATGATTCATGATTCAATTCATGATTCATCATTCGATTCATGATTTATGATTCGATTCATGATTCAATTCATGATTCATGATTCATTTCACGATTCATGATTCATGATTCAAATTACGATTCACTTCATGATTCATGATTCAATTCATGATTCATGATTCATGATTCGATTCATGATTCATGATTCATGATTAATGATTTAATTCCTTATTCATGATTTGATTCATGATTTATGATTCAATTCATGATTCATGATTCATGATTCAATTCATGATTCAATTCATGATTCATGATTCAATTCATGATTAATGATTCATGATTTGATTCATGATTCATGATTTGATTCATGATTCATGATTCATGATTCATGATTCATGATTCAATTCATGATACAATTCATGATTCATGATTCAATTCATGATTCATGATTCATGATTCAATTCATGATTCATGATTCGATTCATTATTCATGATTCATGATTCATGATTCGATTCATGATTCATGATTCATGATTCATGATTTATGATTTAATTCCTGATTCATGATTCGATTCATGATTCATGATTTATGATTCATGATTCATGATTCATGATTCAATTCATGATTCATGATTCATGATTCGATTCATGATTCATGATTCAATTCATGATTCATGATTCATGATTAGATTCATAATTCATGATTCATGATTCAATTCATAATTCATGATTAGATTCATAATTCATGATTCGATTCATGATTCATGATTCATTTCATGATTCATGATTCCTTTCATAATTCATGATTCAATTCATAATTCATGATTCATGATTCATGATTAAATTCATGATTCATGATTCAATTCATGATTCATGAGTCATTTCATGATTTAATTCATGATTCATTTCATGATTCATGATTCATGATTCAATTCATGATTCAATTCATGATTCATGATTCAATTCATGATTCATGATTCATGATTTGATTCATGATTCATGATTCATGATTTGATTCATGATTCATGATTCATGATTCATGATTCAATTCATGATTCATGATTCGATTCATGATTCATGATTCATGATTCATGATTCATGATTTAATCCCTGATTCATGATTCGATTCATGATTCATGATTCATGATTCGATTCATGATTCATGATTTATGATTCATGATTCATGATTCATGATTCATGATTAGATTCATGATTCATGATTCATGATTCATGATTCATGATTCATGATTCAATTCATGATTCAATTTATGATTCATGATTCGTTTCATGATTCATGTTTCAATTCATAATTCATGATTCATGATTCATGTTTCAATTCATAATTCATGATTCATGATTCAATTCATGATTCATGATTCATGATTTAATTCATGATTCATGATTTATGATTCAATTCATGATTCATGATTCATGATTCGATTCATGATTCATGATTTATGATTCATGATTCATGATTCATGATTCAATTCATGATTCATGATTCATGATTCAATTCATGATTCATGATTCAATTCATAATTCATGATTCATGATTCATGATTAAATTCATGATTCATGATTCATGATTCAATTCATGATTCATGATTCATGATTCAATTCATGATTCATGATTCAATTCATAATTCAATTCATGATTCATGATTCAATTCATGATTCATGATTCATGATTTGATTCATGATTCAATTCATGATTCAATTCATGATTCATAATTCAATTCATGATTCATGATTCATTTCATGATTCATGATTCATGATTCAATTCATGATTCATGATTCGATTCATGATTCATGATTCCATTCATGATTCATGATTCATGATTCCATTCATGTTTCATGATTCATGATTCGTTTCATGATTCATTTTTCATGATTCAATTCATGATTTAGTTCATGATTCATGATTCAATTCATGATTAATGATTTATGATTCAATTCATGATTCATGATTCATTTCATGATTTAATTCATGATTCATTTCATGATTCATGATTCATGATTCAATTCATGATTCAATTCATGATTCATGATTCAATTCATGATTCATGATTCATGATTTGATTCATGATTCATGATTCATGATTTGATTCATGATTCATGATTCATGATTCATGATTCAATTCATGATTCATGATTCGATTCATGATTCATGATTCATGATTCATGATTCGATTCATGATTCATGATTCATGATTCATGATTTAATCCCTGATTCATGATTCGATTCATGATTCATGATTCATGATTCATGATTCATGATTCATGATTCAATTCATGATTCATGATTCATGATTCGATTCATGATTCATGATTTATGATTCATGATTCATGATTCATGATTAGATTCATGATTCATGATTCATGATTCATGATTCATGATTCATGATTCAATTCATGATTCAATTTATGATTCATGATTTGTTTCATGATTCATGTTTCAATTCATAATTCATGATTCATGATTCATGTTTCAATTCATAATTCATGATTCATGGTTCAATTCATGATTCATGATTTATGATTCAATTCATGATTCATGATTCAAGATTCGATTCATGATTCATGATTTATGATTCATGATTCATGATTCATGATTCAATTCATGATTCATGATTCATGATTCAATTCATGATTCATGATTTATGATTCATGATTCATGATTCATGATTCATGATTCATGATTAGATTCATGATTCATGATTCATGATTCAATTTATGATTCATGATTCATTTCATGATTCATAATTCAATTCATAATTCATGATTCATGATTCAATTCATGATTCATGATTCATGATTCAATTCATGATTCATGATTAATGATTTAGTTCATGATTCATGATTCAATTCATGATTCAATTCATGATTAATGATTCAATTCATGATTAATGATTCAATTCATGATTCAATTCATGATTCAATTCATGATTCAATTCATGATTCAGTTCATGATTCATGATTCAATTCATGATTCATGATTCATGATTTGATTCATGATTTAATTCATGATTCATGATTCATGATTCAATTCATGATTGATGATTCAATTCATGATTCATGATTCAATTCATGATTCATGATTTAATTCATGATTCAGTTCATGATTCATGATTCAATTCATGATTCATGATTCATGATTTGATTCATGATTTAATTCATGATTCATGATTCATGATTCAATTCATGATTGATGATTCAATTCATGATTCATGATTCAATTCATGATTCATGATTTAATTCATGATTCAAATCATGATTTATTTCATGATTCATGATTCAATTCATGATTCAATTCATGATTTATTTCATGATTCATGATTCAATTCATGATTCATGATTCAATTCATGATTCATGATACGATTCATGATTCATGATTCGATTCATGAGTCATAATTCAATTCATGATTCATGATTCATTTCATGATTCAATTCATGATTCATGATTCATGATTCAATTCATGATTCATGATACGATTCATGATTCATGATTCGATTCATGATTCATGATTCCATTCATGATTCATGATTTATGATACAATTCATGATTCATGATTCATGATTCCATTCATGATTCATGATTCGATTCATAAATCATATTTAAATTCATGATTTAATTCATGATTCATGATTTGTTTTATGATTCATTATTCAATTCATAATTTATGACTCATGATTCATGATTCAATTCATGATTCATGATTCATGATTCAATTCATGATTCATCATTTGATTCATGATTCATGATTCTTGATTTAGTTCATGATTCATGATTCAATTCATGATTCATGATTCATTTCATGATTTAATTCATGATTCATTTCATGATTCACGATTCAATTCATGATTCATGATTCATGATTTGATTCATGATTCATGATTTGATTCATGATTCATGATTAGATTCATGATTCATGATTCAATTCATGATTCATGATTAGATTCATAATTCATGATTCGATTCATGATTCATGATTCATTTCATGATTCATGATTCATGATTCAATTCATGATTCAATTTATGATTCATGATTCGTTTCATGATTTATGATTCAATTCATAATTCATGATTCATGATTCATGATTCAATTCATGATTCATAATTCATGATTCAATTCATGATTCATGATTCATGATTCATGATTCAATTCATGATTCATGATTCATGATTCAATTCATGATTCATGATTCATGATTTGATTCATGATTTAATTCATGATTCATGATTCATGATTCAATTCATGATTGATGATTCAATTCATGATTCATGATTCAATTCATGATTCATGATTTAATTCATGATTCAATTCATGATTTATTTCATGATTCATGATTCAATTCATGATTCAATTCATGATTTATTTCATGATTCATGATTCAATTCATGATTCATGATTCATGATTCAATTCATGATTCATGATACGATTCATGATTCATGATTCGATTCATGAGTCATAATTCAATTCATGATTCATGATTCATTTCATGATTCAATTCATGATTCATGATTCATGATTCAATTCATAATTCATAATACGATTCATGATTCATGATTCGATTCATGAGTCATAATTCAATTCATGATTCATGATTCATTTCATGATTCATTATTCAATTCATGATTCAATTCATGATTCATGATTTGATTCATGATTCATAATTCGATTCATAATTCATGATTATATTCATGATTCATGATTTATGATACAATTCATGATTCATGATTCATGATTCCATTCATGATTCATGATTCGATTCATAAATCATATTTAAATTCATGATTCAATTCATGATTCATGATTTGTTTTATGATTCATTATTCAATTCATAATTTATGACTCATGATTCATGATTCAATTTATGATTCATGATTCATGATTCAATTCATGATTCATCATTTGATTCATGATTCATGATTCTTGATTTAGTTCATGATTCATGATTCAATTCATGATTCATGATTCATTTCATGATTTAATTCATGATTCATGATTCATGATTCAATTCATAATTCATAATACGATTCATGATTCATGATTCGATTCATGAGTCATAATTCAATTCATGATTCATGATTCATTTCATGATTCATTATTCAATTCATGATTCAATTCATGATTCATGATTTGATTCATGATTTAATTCATGATTCATGATTCATGATTCAATTCATGATTGATGATTCAATTCATGATTCATGATTCAATTCATGATTCATGATTTAATTCATGATTCAATTCATGATTTATTTCATGATTCATGATTCAATTCATGATTCAATTCATGATTTATTTCATGATTCATGATTCAATTCATGATTCATGATTCATGATTCAATTCATGATTCATGATACGATTCATGATTCATGATTCGATTCATGAGTCATAATTCAATTCATGATTCATGATTCATTTCATGATTCAATTCATGATTCATGATTCATGATTCAATTCATAATTCATAATACGATTCATGATTCATGATTTGATTCATGAGTCATAATTCAATTCATGATTCATGATTCATTTCATGATTCATTATTCAATTCATGATTCAATTCATGATTCATGATTTGATTCATGATTCATAATTCGATTCATAATTCATGATTATATTCATGATTCATGATTTATGATACAATTCATGATTCATGATTCATGATTCCATTCATGATTCATGATTCGATTCATAAATCATATTTAAATTCATGATTCAATTCATGATTCATGATTTGTTTTATGATTCATTATTCAATTCATAATTTATGACTCATGATTCATGATTCAATTCATGATTCATGATTCATGATTCAATTCATGATTCATCATTTGATTCATGATTCATGATTCTTGATTTAGTTCATGATTCATGATTCAATTCATGATTCATGATTCATTTCATGATTTAATTCATGATTCATTTCATGATTCACGATTCAATTCATGATTCATGATTCATGATTTGATTCATGATTCATGATTTGATTCATGATTCATGATTCATGATTAGATTTATGATTCATGATTCAATTCATGATTCATGATTAGATTCATAATTCATGATTCGATTCATGATTCATGATTCATTTCATGATTCATGATTCATTTCATGATTCATGATTCATGATTCAATTCATGATTCAATTTATGATTCATGATTCGTTTCATGATTTATGATTCAATTCATAATTCATGATTCATGATTCATGATTCAATTCATGATTCATGATTCATGATTCAATTCATGATTCATGATTCATGATTCAATTCATGATTAATGATTCATGATTCAATTCATGATTCACGATTCATGATTCAATTCATAATTCAATTCATGATTCATGATTCAATTCATGATTCATGATTCATGATTTGATTCATGATTTAATTCATGATTCATGATTCATGATTCAATTCATGATTCATGATTCAATTCATGATTCATGATTCAATTCATGATTCATGATTCAATTCATGATTCATGATTCATGATTCAATTCATGATTCATGATTCAATTCATGATTCATTATTCAATTCATGATTCATGATTCAATTCATGATTTATTTCATGATTCATGATTCAATTCATGATTTATTTCATGATTCATGATTCAATTCATGATTCATGATTCAATTCATGATTCATGATTCATGATTCAATTCATGATTTATGATTCAATTCATGATTCATGATTCGATTCATGATTCATGATTCGATTCATGAGTCATTAATCAATTAATGATTCATGATTCATTATTCAATTCATAATTTATGACTCATGATTCATGATTCAATTCATGATTCATGATTCATGATTCAATTCATGATTCATCATTTGATTCATGATTCATGGTTCTTGATTTAGTTCATGATTCATGATTCAATTCATGATTAATGATTTATGATTCAATTCATGATTCATGATTCATTTCATGATTTTATTCATGATTCATTTCATGATTCACGATTCAATTCATGATTCATGATTCATGATTTGATTCATGATTCATGATTTGATTCATGATTCATGATTCATGATTAGATTCATAATTCATGATTCATGATTCAATTCATGATTCATGATTAGATTCATAATTCATGATTCGATTCATGATTCATGATTCATTTCATGATTCATGATTCATGATTCAATTCATGATTCAATTTATGATTCATGATTCATTTCATGATTCATGATTCATGATTCAATTCATGATTCATGATATATGATTCAATTCATGATTCATGATTCATGATTCAATTCATAATTCAATTCATGATTCATGATTCAATTCATGATTCATGATTTGATTCATGATTTAATTCATGATTCATGATTCAATTCATGATTCATGATTCAATTCATGATTCATGATTCAATTCATGATTCATGATTCATGATTCAATTCATGATTCATGATTCAATTCATGATTCATGATTCAATTCATGATTCATTATTCAATTCATGATTCATGATTCAATTCATGATTTATTTCATGATTCATGATTCAATTCATGATTTATTTCATGATTCATGATTCAATTCATGATTCATGATTCATGATTCAATTCATGATTCATGATTCATGATTCAATTCATGATTCATGATTCAATTCATGATTCATGATTCGATTCATGATTCATGATTCGATTCATGGGTCATGATTCAATTCATGATTCATGATTCATTATTCAATTCATGATTCAAATTATGATTCATGATTTGATTCATGATTCATGATTCCATTCATGATTCATGATTCCATTCATGATTCATGATTCATGATTCAATTCATGATTCATGATTCGATTCATGATTTATGATTCGATTCATAAATCATGATTAAATTCATGATTCAATTCATGATTCAAGATTCGTTTCATGATTCATGATTCAATTCATAATTCATGATTCATGATTCGATTCATAAATCATGATTAAATTCATGATTCAATTCATTATTCATGATTCGTTTCATGATTCATGATTCAATTCATAATTCATGACTCATGATTCATGATTCAATTCATGATTCATGATTCAATTCATGATTCATGATTTGATTCATGATTTATGATTCTTGATTCATGATTTAGTTCATAATTTATGATTCAATTCATGATTAATGATTTATGATTCAATTAATGATTCATGATTCGATTCATGATTCATGATTCGATTCATGATTCATGATTCAATTCATGATTCATGATTTGATTCATGATTCATTTCATGCATCATCAAGTCATGATTCATGATTCAATTCATGATTCATGATTCGATTCATGATTTATGATTCGATTCATGATTCAATTCATGATTCATGATTCATTTCATGATTCATGATTCATGATTCAAATTATGATTCAGTTCATGATTCATGATTCAATTCATGATTCATGATTCATGATTCGATTCATGATTCATGATTCATGATTAATGATTTAATTCCTTATTCATGATTTGATTCATGATTTATGATTCAATTCACGATTCATGATTCATGATTTGATTCATGATTCAATTCATGATTCATGATTCAATTCATGATTCATGATTCATGATTCAATTCATGATTCATGATTCATGATTCATGATTCATGATTCGATTCATGATTCATGATTCAATTCATGATTCATGATTCATGATTAGATTCATAATTCATGATTCATGATTCAATTCATGATTCATGATTAGATTCATAATTCATGATTCGATTCATGATTCATGATTAAATTCATGATTCATGATTCATGATTCAATTCATGATTCATGATTCATGATTCAATTCATGATTCATGATTCAATTCATGATTCACGATTCATGATTCAATTCATAATTCAATTCATGATTCATGATTCAATTCATGATTCATGATTCATGATTTGATTCATGATTCTGATTTGATTCATGATTTAATTCATGATTCATGATTCATGATTCAATTCATGATTCAAGATTCAATTCATGATTCATGATTCAATTCATGATTCATGATTCATGATTCAATTCATGATTCATGATTCAATTCATGATTCATGATTCAATTCATGATTCATGATTCAATTCATGATTCATGATTCAATTCAATATTTCATTATTCAATTCATGATTCATGATTCAATTCATGATTCATGATTCAATTCATGATTCAATTCATAATTTATTTCATGATTCATGATTCAATTCATGATTTATTTCATGATTCATGATTCAATTCATGATTCATGATTCAATTCATGATTCATGATTCGATTCATGATTCATGATTCGATTCATGAGTCATGATTCAATTCATGATTCATGATTCATTATTCAATTCATGATTCAATTCATGATTCATGATTTGATTCATGATTCATGATTCGATTCATGATTCATGATTCCATTCATGATTCATGATTCATGATTCAATTTATGATTCATGATTCATGATTCGATTCATGATTCATGATTCGATTCATAAATCATGATTAAATTCATGATTCAATTAATTATTCATGATTCGTTTCATGATTCATGATTCAATTCATAATTCATGACTCATGATTCATGATTCAATTCATGATTCATGATTCATGATTCAATTCATGATTCATGATTTATGATTCTTGATTCATGATTTAGTTCATGATTCATGATTCAATTCATGATTAATGATTTATGATTCAATTAATGATTCATGATTTGATTCATGATTCATTTCATGCATCATCAAGTCATGATTCATGATTCAATTCATGATTCATGATTCGATTCATGATTCATGATTCGATTCATGATTCATGATTCAATTCATGATTCATGATTCGATTCATGATTCATTTCATGCATCATCAAGTCATGATTCATGATTCAATTCATGATTCATCATTCGATTCATGATTTATGATTCGATTCATGATTCAATTCATGATTCATGATTCATTTCATGATTCATGATTCATGATTCAAATTACGATTCACTTCATGATTCATGATTCAATTCATGATTCATGATTCATGATTCGATTCATGATTCATGATTCATGATTAATGATTTAATTCCTTATTCATGATTTGATTCATGATTTATGATTCAATTCATGATTCATGATTCATGATTCAATTCATGATTCAATTCATGATTCATGATTCAATTCATGATTAATGATTCATGATTTGATTCATGATTCATGATTTGATTCATGATTCATGATTCATGATTCATGATTCATGATTCAATTCATGATACAATTCATGATTCATGATTCAATTCATGATTCATGATTCATGATTCAATTCATGATTCATGATTCGATTCATTATTCATGATTCATGATTCATGATTCGATTCATGATTCATGATTCATGATTCATGATTTATGATTTAATTCCTGATTCATGATTCGATTCATGATTCATGATTTATGATTCATGATTCATGATTCATGATTCAATTCATGATTCATGATTCATGATTCGATTCATGATTCATGATTCAATTCATGATTCATGATTCATGATTAGATTCATAATTCATGATTCATGATTCAATTCATAATTCATGATTAGATTCATAATTCATGATTCGATTCATGATTCATGATTCATTTCATGATTCATGATTCCTTTCATAATTCATGATTCAATTCATAATTCATGATTCATGATTCATGATTAAATTCATGATTCATGATTCAATTCATGATTCATGATTCATGATTCAATTCATGATTCATGATTCATGATTCAATTCATGATTCACGATTCATGATTCAATTCATAATTCAATTCATGATTCATGATTCAATTCATGATTCACAATTCATTATTTGATTCATGATTTAATTCATGATTCATGATTCATGATTCAATTCATGATTCATGATTCAATTCATGATTCATGATTCAATTCATGATTCATTATTAAATTCATGATTCATGATTCAATTCATGATTCATGATTCAATTCATGATTCAATTCATGATTTATTTCATGATTCATGATTCAATTCATGATTTATTTCATGATTCATGATTCAATTCATGATTCATGATTCATGATTCAATTCATGATTCATGATTCAATTCATGATTCATGATTCGATTCATGATTCATGATTCAATTCATGATTCATGATTCATTTCATGATTCATTATTCAATTCATGATTCAATTCATGATTCATGATTTGATTCATGATTCATGATTCGATTCATGATTCATGATTCGATTCATGATTCATGATTCGATTCATAAATCATGATTAAATTCATGATTCAATTCATGACTCATGATTCGTTTCATGATTCATGATTCAATTCATAATTCATGATTCATGATTCGATTCATAAATCATGATTAAATTCATGATTCAATTCATGATTCATGATTCGTTTCATGATTCATGATTCAATTCATAATTCATGACTCATGATTCATGATTCAATTCATGATTCATGATTCATGATTCAATTCATGATTCATGATTTGATTCATGATTTATGATTCTTGATTCATGATTTAGTTCACGATTCATTATTCAATTCATGATTAATGATTTATGATTCAATTAATGATTCATGATTCGATTCATGATTCATGATTCGATTCATGATTCATGATTCAATTCATGATTCATGATTCAATTCATGATTCATGATTCGATTCATGATTCATGAATCAATTCATGATTCATGATTCGATTCGTGATTCATTTCATGCATCATCAAGTCATGATTCATGATTCAATTCATGATTCATGATTCGATTCATGATTTATGATTCGATTCATGATTCAATTCATGATTCATGATTCATTTCATGATTCATGATTCATGATTCAAATTATGATTCAGTTCATGATTCATGATTCAATTCATGATTCATGATTCATGATTCGATTCATGATTCATGATTCATGATTAATGATTTAATTCCTTATTCATGATTTGATTCATGATTTATGATTCAATTCATGATTCATGATTCATGATTCAATTCATGATTCATGATTCGATTCATGATTCATGATTCATGATTCGATTCATGATTCATGATCCATGATTCATGATTTAATTCCTGATTCATGATTCGATTCATAATTTATGATTCAATTCATGATTCATGATTCATGATTCGATTCATGATTCATGATTCAATTCATGATTCATGATTCGATTCATGATTCATGATTCATTTCATGATTCATGATTCATGATTCAATTCATGATTCAATTTATGATTCATGATTCGATTCATGATTCGAATCATGATTCATGATTCAATTGATGATTCATGATTCGATTCATGATTCTAGATTCGATTCATGATTCATAATTCATTTCATGATTCATTATTCAATTCATGATTCCATTCATGATTCATGATTCCATTCATAATTCATGATTCATGATTCAATTCATGATTCATGATTCATGATTCGATTCATGATTCATGATTCGATTCATAAATTATGATTCAATTCATGATTCATGATTCATTTCATGATTCATGATTCAATTCATAATTCATGATTCATGATTCATGATTTAATTCATGATTCATGATTTAATTGATGATTCATGATTCATGATTCAATTCATGATTCATGATTCATGATTCAATTCATGATTCAATTCATGATTCATGATTCAATTCATGATTCACGATTCATGATTCAATCCATGATTCAATTCATAATTCATGATTCAATTCATGATTCATGATTTGATTCATGATTTAATTCATGATTCATGATTCAATTCATGATTCATGATTCAATTCATGATTCAAGATTCTTGATTCAATTTATGATTCATGATTCAATTCATGATTCATGATTCAATTCATGATTCATGATTCAATTCATGATTCAATTCATGATTCAATTCATGATTCAAGATTCGATTCATGATTCATGATTCGATTCATCATTCATGATTCCATTCATGATTCATGATTCATGATTCAATTCATGAATTATGATTCATGATTCGATTCATTATTCATGATTCGATTCATAAATCATGATTAAATTCATGATTCAATTCATGATTCGTTTCATGATTCATGATTCAATTCATAATTCATGACTCATGATTCATGATTCAATTCATGATTCATGATTCATGATTCAATTCATGATTCATGATTTGATTCATGATTCATGACTCTTGATTCATGATTCGATTCATGATTCATGATTCATGATTTAATTCCTGATTCATGATTCGATTCATGATTTATGATTCAAATCATGATTAATGATTCATGATTCGATTCATGATTCATGATTTATGATTAGATTCATAATTCATGATTCATGATTCAATTCATGATTCATGATTAGATACATAATTCATGATTCAATTCATGATTCATGATTCATTTCATGATTCATGATTCATGATTCAATTCATGATTCAATTTATGATTCATGATTCGATTCATGATTCGATTCATGATTCATGATTCAATTCATGATTCATGATTCGATTCATGATTTATGATTCGATTCATGATTCATGATTCATTTCATGATTCATTATTCAATTGATGATTCAATTCATGATTCATGATTCATGATTCGATTCATGATTCATGATTCCATTCATAATTCATGATTCATGATTGAATTCATGATTCATTATTCGATTCATGATTCATGATTCGATTCATGATTCATGATTCCATTCATAATTCATGATTCATGATTCAATTCATGATTCATGATTCATGAATCGATTCATAAATTATGATTCAATTCATGATTCAATTCATGATTCATGATTCGTTTCATGATTCATGATTCAATTCATAATTCATGATTCTTGATTCATGATTCAATTCATGATTCATGATTCATGATTCAATTCATGATTCATGATTCATGATTCAATTCATGATTCATGATTAATGATTTGATTCATGATTCATGATTCTTGATTCATGATTTAGTTCATGATTCATGATTCAATTCATGATTCACGATTCATGATTCAATTCATGATTCAATTCATGATTCAATTCATGATTCATGATTTATGATTTGATTCATGATTTAATTCATGATTCATGATTCATGATTCAATCCATGATTCATGATTCAATTCATGATTCATGATTCATGATTCATGATTCAATTCATGATTCATGATTCATGATTCATGATTCATGATTCAATTCATGATTCAATTCATGATTTATTTCATGATTCAATTCATGATTCATGATTCAATTCATGATTCATGATTTAATTCATGATTCAATTCATGATTTATTTCATGATTCATGATTCAATTCATGATTCAATTCATGATTCAATTCATGATTTATTTCATGATTCATGATTCAATTCATGATTCATGATTCATGATTCAATTCATGATTCAATTCATGATTTATTTCATGATTCATGATTCAATTTATGATTCATGATTCATGATTCAATTCATGATTCATGATTCATGATTCAATTCATGATTCAATTCATGATTCATGATTCGATTCATGATTCGATTCATTATTCATGATTCCATTCATGATTCATGATTCATGATTCAATTCATGATTAATGATTCATGATTCGATTCATGATTCTTGATTCGATTCATAAATCATGATTAAATTCATGATTCAATTCATGATTCATGATTCGTTTCATGATTCATTAATCAATTCATAATTCATGACTCATGATTCATGATTCAATTCTTGATTCATGATTCATGATTCAAATTATGATTCATGATTTGATTCATGATTCATGATTCTTGATTCATGATTTAGTTCATGATTCATGATTCAATTCATTAATAATGATTTATGATTCAATTCATGATTCATGATTCATTTCATGATTTAATTCATGATTCATTTCAAGATTCACGATTCATGATTTAATTCATGATTTAATTCATGATTCATGATACAATTCATGATTCATGATTCATGATTTGATTCATGATTCATGATTCATAATTCATGATTCAATTCATTAATCATGATTCGATTCATGATTCATGATTCGATTCATGATTCATAATTCGATTCATGATTCATTTCATGCATCATCAAGTCATGATTTATGATTCAATTCATGATTCATGATTTGATTCATGATTCATGATTCATTAATTCATAATTCATGATTCAATTCATTAATCATGATTCGATTCATGATTCATGATTCGATTCATGATTCATGATTCGATTCATGATTCATGATTCGATTCATGATTCATTTCATGCATCATCAAGTCATGATTTATGATTCAATTCATGATTCATGATTCGATTTATGATTTATGATTCGATTCATGATTCATTTCATGATTCATGATTCATTTCATGATTCATGATTCAAATTATGATTCAGTTCATGATTCATGATTCAATACATGATTCTTGATTCATGATTTGATTCATGATTCATGATTTGATTCATGATTCGATTCATGATTCATGATTTATGATTCATGATTCATGATTCAATTCATGATTCATGATTCATGATTAGATTCATAATTCATGATTCATGATTCAATTCATGATTCATGATTAGATTCATAATTCATGATTTGATTCATGATTCATGATTCATTTCATGATTCATGATTCATGATTCAATTCATGATTCAATTTATGATTCATGATTCGATTCATGATTCGATTCATGATTCATGATTCAATTCATGATTCATGATTCGATTCATGATTCAATTCATGATTCATGATTCGATTCATGATTCATGATTCCATTCATGATTCATGATTCCATTCATAATTCATGATTCATGATTCAATTCATGATTCATGATTCATGATTCGATTTATGATTCATGATTCGATTCATAAATTATGATTCAATTCATGATTCAATTCATGATTCATGATTCGTTTCATGATTCATGATTCAATTCATAATTCATGATTCATGATTCATGATTCAATTCATGATTTATGATTCATGATTCGATTCATGATTCATGATTCATGATTCAATTCATGATTCATGATTCATGATTCAATTCATGATTCATGATTAATGATTTGATTCATGATTCATGATTCTTGATTCATGATTTAGTTCATGATTCATGATTCAATTCATGATTCAATTCATGATTCATGATTCAATTCATGATTCACGATTCATGATTCAATTCATGATTCAATTCATGATTCATGATTCATGATTTGATTCATGATTTAATTCATGATTCATGATTCATGATTCAATTCATGATTCATGATTCAATTCATGATTCATGATTCATGATTCAATTCATGATTCATGATTCATGATTCGATTCATTATTCATGATTCGATTCATAAATCATGATTAAATTCATGATTCAATGCATGAATCATGATTCGTTTCATGATTCATGATTCAATTCATAATTCATGACTCTTGATTCATGATTTAATTCATGATTCATGATTCATGATTCAATTCTTGATTCATGATTCGATTCATGATTTATGATTCAAATCATGATTAATGATTCATGATTAGATTCATAATTCATGATTCGATTCATGATTCATGATTCAATTCATGATTCGATTCATGATTCATGATTCAATTCATGATTCATGATTCGATTCATGATTCATGATTCGATTCATGATTCATGATTCATTTCATGATTCATTATTCAATTCATGATTCAATTCATAATTCATGATTCGATTCATGATTCATGATTCGATTCATGATTCATGATTCATGATTTGATTCATAAATTGTGATTCAATTAATGATTCAATTCATGATTCATGATTCGTTTCATGATTCATGATTCAATTCATAATTCATGATTCATGATTCATGATTCAATTCATGATTCATGATTAATGATTTGATTCATGATTCATGATTCATTTCATGATTCAATTCATGATTCATGATTCAATTCATGATTCACAATTCATGATTTAATTCATGATTCAATTCATGATTCATGATTCATGATTTGATTCATGATTTAATTCATGATTCATGATTCATGATTCAATCCATGATTCATGATTCAATTCATGATTCATGATTCAATTCATGATTCAATTCATGATTTATTTCATGATTCAATTCATGATTCATGATTCAATTCATGATTCATGATTTAATTCATGATTCAATTCATGATTTATTTCATGATTCATGATTGAATTCACGATTCAATTCATGATTTATTTCATGATTCATGATTCCATTCATGATTCATGATTCAATTCATGATTCATGATTCATGATTCGATTCATGATTCTTGATTCGATTCATCAATCATGATTAAATTCATGATTCAATTCATGATTCATGATTCGTTTCATGATTCATGATTCAATTCATAATTCATGACTCATGATTCATGATTCAATTCTTGATTCATGATTCATGATTCAATTCATGATTCATGATTTGATTCATGATTCATGATTCTTGATTCATGATTTAGTTCATGATTCATGATTCAATTCATTAATAATGATTTATGATTCAATTCATGATTCATGATTCATTTCATGATTTAATTCATGATTCATTTCATGATTCACGATTCATGATTTAATTCATGATTCAATTCATGATTCATGATTCAATTCATGATTCATGATTCATGATTTGATTCATGATTCATTTCATGCATCATCAAGTCATGATTCATGATTCAATTCATGATTCATGATTCGATTCGTGATTCATTTCATGCATCATCAAGTCATGATTCATGATTCAATTCATGATTCATGATTCGATTCATGATTTATGATTCGATTCATGATTCAATTCATGATTCATGATTCATTTCATGATTCATGATTCATGATTCAAATTATGATTCAGTTCATGATTCATGATTCAATTCATGATTCATGATTCATGATTCGATTCATGATTCATGATTCATGATTAATGATTTAATTCCTTATTCATGATTTGATTCATGATTTATGATTCAATTCATGATTCATGATTCATGATTCAATTCATGATTCATGATTCGATTCATGATTCATGATTCATGATTCGATTCATGATTCATGATCCATGATTCATGATTTAATTCCTGATTCATGATTCGATTCATAATTTATGATTCAATTCATGATTCATGATTCATGATTCGATTCATGATTCATGATTCAATTCATGATTCATGATTCGATTCATGATTCATGATTCATTTCATGATTCATGATTCATGATTCAATTCATGATTCAATTTATGATTCATGATTCGATTCATGATTCGAATCATGATTCATGATTCAATTGATGATTCATGATTCGATTCATGATTCTAGATTCGATTCATGATTCATAATTCATTTCATGATTCATTATTCAATTCATGATTCCATTCATGATTCATGATTCCATTCATAATTCATGATTCATGATTCAATTCATGATTCATGATTCATGATTCGATTCATGATTCATGATTCGATTCATAAATTATGATTCAATTCATGATTCATGATTCATTTCATGATTCATGATTCAATTCATAATTCATGATTCATGATTCATGATTTAATTCATGATTCATGATTTAATTGATGATTCATGATTCATGATTCAATTCATGATTCATGATTCATGATTCAATTCATGATTCAATTCATGATTCATGATTCAATTCATGATTCACGATTCATGATTCAATCCATGATTCAATTCATAATTCATGATTCAATTCATGATTCATGATTTGATTCATGATTTAATTCATGATTCATGATTCAATTCATGATTCATGATTCAATTCATGATTCAAGATTCTTGATTCAATTTATGATTCATGATTCAATTCATGATTCATGATTCAATTCATGATTCATGATTCAATTCATGATTCAATTCATGATTCAATTCATGATTCATGATTCGATTCATGATTCATGATTCGATTCATCATTCATGATTCCATTCATGATTCATGATTCATGATTCAATTCATGAATTATGATTCATGATTCGATTCATTATTCATGATTCGATTCATAAATCATGATTAAATTCATGATTCAATTCATGATTCGTTTCATGATTCATGATTCAATTCATAATTCATGACTCATGATTCATGATTCAATTCATGATTCATGATTCATGATTCAATTCATGATTCATGATTTGATTCATGATTCATGACTCTTGATTCATGATTCGATTCATGATTAATGATTCATGATTTAATTCCTGATTCATGATTCGATTCATGATTTATGATTCAAATCATGATTAATGATTCATGATTCGATTCATGATTCATGATTTATGATTAGATTCATAATTCATGATTCATGATTCAATTCATGATTCATGATTAGATACATAATTCATGATTCAATTCATGATTCATGATTCATTTCATGATTCATGATTCATGATTCAATTCATGATTCAATTTATGATTCATGATTCGATTCATGATTCGATTCATGATTCATGATTCAATTCATGATTCATGATTCGATTCATGATTTATGATTCGATTCATGATTCATGATTCATTTCATGATTCATTATTCAATTGATGATTCAATTCATGATTCATGATTCATGATTCGATTCATGATTCATGATTCCATTCATAATTCATGATTCATGATTGAATTCATGATTCATTATTCGATTCATGATTCATGATTCGATTCATGATTCATGATTCCATTCATAATTCATGATTCATGATTCAATTCATGATTCATGATTCATGAATCGATTCATAAATTATGATTCAATTCATGATTCAATTCATGATTCATGATTCGTTTCATGATTCATGATTCAATTCATAATTCATGATTCATGATTCATGATTCAATTCATGATTCATGATTCATGATTCAATTCATGATTCATGATTCATGATTCAATTCATGATTCATGATTAATGATTTGATTCATGATTCATGATTCTTGATTCATGATTTAGTTCATGATTCATGATTCAATTCATGATTCACGATTCATGATTCAATTCATGATTCAATTCATGATTCAATTCATGATTCATGATTTATGATTTGATTCATGATTTAATTCATGATTCATGATTCATGATTCAATCCATGATTCATGATTCAATTCATGATTCATGATTCATGATTCATGATTCAATTCATGATTCATGATTCATGATTCATGATTCATGATTCAATTCATGATTCAATTCATGATTTATTTCATGATTCAATTCATGATTCATGATTCAATTCATGATTCATGATTTAATTCATGATTCAATTCATGATTTATTTCATGATTCATGATTCAATTCATGATTCAATTCATGATTCAATTCATGATTTATTTCATGATTCATGATTCAATTCATGATTCATGATTCATGATTCAATTCATGATTCAATTCATGATTTATTTCATGATTCATGATTCAATTTATGATTCATGATTCATGATTCAATTCATGATTCATGATTCATGATTCAATTCATGATTCAATTCATGATTCATGATTCGATTCATGATTCGATTCATTATTCATGATTCCATTCATGATTCATGATTCATGATTCAATTCATGATTAATGATTCATGATTCGATTCATGATTCTTGATTCGATTCATAAATCATGATTAAATTCATGATTCAATTCATGATTCATGATTCGTTTCATGATTCATTAATCAATTCATAATTCATGACTCATGATTCATGATTCAATTCTTGATTCATGATTCATGATTCAAATTATGATTCATGATTTGATTCATGATTCATGATTGTTGATTCATGATTTAGTTCATGATTCATGATTCAATTCATTAATAATGATTTATGATTCAATTCATGATTCATGATTCATTTCATGATTTAATTCATGATTCATTTCAAGATTCACGATTCATGATTTAATTCATGATTCAATTCATGATTCATGATACAATTCATGATTCATGATTCATGATTTGATTCATGATTCATGATTCATAATTCATGATTCAATTCATTAATCATGATTCGATTCATGATTCATGATTCGATTCATGATTCATAATTCGATTCATGATTCATTTCATGCATCATCAAGTCATGATTTATGATTCAATTCATGATTCATGATTTGATTCATGATTCATGATTCATTAATTCATAATTCATGATTCAATTCATTAATCATGATTCGATTCATGATTCATGATTCGATTCATGATTCATGATTCGATTCATGATTCATGATTCGATTCATGATTCATTTCATGCATCATCAAGTCATGATTTATGATTCAATTCATGATTCATGATTCGATTTATGATTTATGATTCGATTCATGATTCATTTCATGATTCATGATTCATTTCATGATTCATGATTCAAATTATGATTCAGTTCATGATTCATGATTCAATACATGATTCTTGATTCATGATTTGATTCATGATTCATGATTTGATTCATGATTCGATTCATGATTCATGATTTATGATTCATGATTCATGATTCAATTCATGATTCATGATTCATGATTAGATTCATAATTCATGATTCATGATTCAATTCATGATTCATGATTAGATTCATAATTCATGATTTGATTCATGATTCATGATTCATTTCATGATTCATGATTCATGATTCAATTCATGATTCAATTTATGATTCATGATTCGATTCATGATTCGATTCATGATTCATGATTCAATTCATGATTCATGATTCGATTCATGATTCAATTCATGATTCATGATTCGATTCATGATTCATGATTCCATTCATGATTCATGATTCCATTCATAATTCATGATTCATGATTCAATTCATGATTCATGATTCATGATTCGATTTATGATTCATGATTCGATTCATAAATTATGATTCAATTCATGATTCAATTCATGATTCATGATTCGTTTCATGATTCATGATTCAATTCATAATTCATGATTCATGATTCATGATTCAATTCATGATTTATGATTCATGATTCGATTCATGATTCATGATTCATGATTCAATTCATGATTCATGATTCATGATTCAATTCATGATTCATGATTAATGATTTGATTCATGATTCATGATTCTTGATTCATGATTTAGTTCATGATTCATGATTCAATTCATGATTCAATTCATGATTCATGATTCAATTCATGATTCACGATTCATGATTCAATTCATGATTCAATTCATGATTCATGATTCATGATTTGATTCATGATTTAATTCATGATTCATGATTCATGATTCAATTCATGATTCATGATTCAATTCATGATTCATGATTCATGATTCAATTCATGATTCATGATTCATGATTCGATTCATTATTCATGATTCGATTCATAAATCATGATTAAATTCATGATTCAATGCATGAATCATGATTCGTTTCATGATTCATGATTCAATTCATAATTCATGACTCTTGATTCATGATTTAATTCATGATTCATGATTCATGATTCAATTCTTGATTCATGATTCGATTCATGATTTATGATTCAAATCATGATTAATGATTCATGATTAGATTCATAATTCATGATTCGATTCATGATTCATGATTCAATTCATGATTCGATTCATGATTCATGATTCAATTCATGATTCATGATTCGATTCATGATTCATGATTCGATTCATGATTCATGATTCATTTCATGATTCATTATTCAATTCATGATTCAATTCATAATTCATGATTCGATTCATGATTCATGATTCGATTCATGATTCATGATTCATGATTTGATTCATAAATTGTGATTCAATTAATGATTCAATTCATGATTCATGATTCGTTTCATTAATCATGATTCAATTCATAATTCATGATTCATGATTCATGATTCAATTCATGATTCATGATTAATGATTTGATTCATGATTCATGATTCATTTCATGATTCAATTCATGATTCATGATTCAATTCATGATTCACGATTCATGATTCAATTCATGATTCAATTCATGATTCATGATTCATGATTTGATTCATGATTTAATTCATGATTCATGATTCATGATTCAATCCATGATTCATGATTCAATTCATGATTCATGATTCAATTCATGATTCAATTCATGATTTATTTCATGATTCAATTCATGATTCATGATTCAATTCATGATTCATGATTTAATTCATGATTCAATTCATGATTTATTTCATGATTCATGATTGAATTCACGATTCAATTCATGATTTATTTCATGATTCATGATTCCATTCATGATTCATGATTCAATTCATGATTCATGATTCATGATTCGATTCATGATTCTTGATTCGATTCATCAATCATGATTAAATTCATGATTCAATTCATGATTCATGATTCGTTTCATGATTCATGATTCAATTCATAATTCATGACTCATGATTCATGATTCAATTCTTGATTCATGATTCATGATTCAATTCATGATTCATGATTTGATTCATGATTCATGATTCTTGATTCATGATTTAGTTCATGATTCATGATTCAATTCATTAATAATGATTTATGATTCAATTCATGATTCATGATTCATTTCATGATTTAATTCATGATTCATTTCATGATTCACGATTCATGATTTAATTCATGATTCAATTCATGATTCATGATTCAATTCATGATTCATGATTCATGATTTGATTCATGATTCATGATTCATGATTCATAATTCATGATTCAATTCATTAATCATGATTCGATTCATGATTCATGATTCGATTCATTATTTATGATTCGATTCATGATTCATGATTCGATTTATGATTCATGATTCGATTCATGATTCATGATTCGATTCATGATTCATTTCATGCATTATCAAGTCATGATTTATGATTCAATTCATGATTCATGATTCGATTTATGATTTATGATTCGATTCATGATTCATTTCATGATTCATGATTCATTTCATGATTCATGATTCAAATTATGATTCAGTTTATGATTCATGATTCAATACATGATTCTTGATTCATGATTCCATTCATAATTCATGATTCATGATTCAATTCATGATTCATGATTCATGATTCGATTCATGATTCATGATTCGATTCATAAATTATGATTCAATTCATGATTCAATTCATGATTCATGATTAATTTCATGATTCATTATTCAATTCATGATTCAATTCATGATTCATGATTCGATTCATGATTCATGATTCGATTCATGATTCATGATTCCATTCATAATTTATGATTCATGATTCAATTCATGATTCATGATTCGATTCATGATTCATGATTCGATTCATGATTCATGATTCCATTCATAATTCATGATTCATGATTCAATTCATGATTCATGATTCATGATTTGATTCATAAATTATGATTCAATTCATGATTCAATTCATGATTCATGATTCGTTTCATGATTCATGATTCAATTCATAATTCATGATTCATGATTCAATTCATGATTCATGATTCATTTCATGATTCATGATTCATGATTCATGATTCAATTCATGATTCATGATTCATGATTCGATTCATGATTCATGATTAATGATTTGATTCATGATTTGATTCATGATTTAATTCATGATTCATGATTCAATCCATGATTCATGATTCAATTCATGATTCATGATTCATGATTCATGATTCATGATTCAATTCATGATTCATGATTCATGATTCAATTCATGATTCATGATTCAATTCATGATTCAATTCATGATTTATTTCATGATTCAATTCATGATTCATGATTCAATTCATGATTCAATTCATGATTTATTTCATGATTCATGATTCAATTCATGATTCAATTCATGATTTATTTCATGATTCATGATTCAATTCATGATTCATGATTCACGATTCAATTCATGATTCATGATTCATGATTCAATTCATGATTCAATTCATGATTCATGATTCGATTCATGATTCCATTCATGATTCATGATTCCATTCATGATTCATGATTCCATTCATGATTCATGATTCAATTCATGATTCATGATTCATGATTCGATTCATGATTCTTGATTCGATTCATAAATCATGATTAAATTCATGATTCAATTCATGATTCATGATTCGTTTCATGATTCATGATTCAATTCATAATTCATGACTCATGATTCATGATTCAATTTTTGATTCATGATTCATGATTCAATTCATGATTCATGATTTGATTCATGATTCATGATTCTTGATTCATGATTTAGTTCATGATTCATGATTCAATTCATTAATAATGATTTATGATTCAATTCATGATTCATGATTCATTTCATGATTTAATTCATGATTCATTTCATGATTCACGATTCATGATTTAATTCATGATTCAATTCATGATTCATGATTCAAATCATGATTCATGATTTGATTCATGATTCATGATTCATGATTCATAATTCATGATTCAATTCATTAATCATGATTCGATTCATGATTCATGATTCGATTCATTATTCATGATTCGATTCATGATTCATGATTCGATTTATGATTCATGATTCGATTCATGATTCATTTCATGCATCATCAAGTCATGATTTATGATTCAATTCATGATTCATGATTCGATTTATGATTTATGATTCGATTCATGATTCATTTCATAATTCATGATTCATTTCATGATTCATGATTCATGATTCAAATTATGATTCAGTTCATGATTCATGATTCAATACATGATTCTTGATTCATGATTTGATTCATGATTCATGATTTGATTCATGATTCGATTCATGATTCATGATTTATGATTCATGATTTATGATTCATGATTTAATTCATGATTCATGATTCATGATTCGATTCATGATTCTTGATTCGATTCATAAATCATGATTAAATTCATGATACAATTCATGATTCATGATTCGTTTCATGATTCATGATTCAATTCATAATTCATGACTCATGATTCATGATTCAATTCTTGATTCATGATTCATGATTCAATTCATGATTCATGATTTGATTCATGATTCATGATTCTTGATTCATGGTTTAGTTCATGATTCATGATTCAATTCATTAATAATGATTTATGATTCAATTCATGATTCATGATTCATTTCATGATTTAATTCATGAATCATTTCATGATTCACGATTCATGATTTAATTCATGATTCAATTCATGATTCATGATTCAATTCATGATTCATGATTCATGATTTGATTCATGATTCATGATTCATGATTCATAATTCATGATTCAATTCATTAATCATGATTCGATTCATGATTCATGATTCGATTCATGATTCGATTCATGATTCATTTCATGCATCATCAAGTCATGATTTATGATTCAATTCATGATTCATGATTCGATTTATGATTTATGATTCGATTCATGATTCATTTCATGATTCATGATTCATTTCATGATTCATGATTCATGATTCAAATTATGATTCAGTTCATGATTCATGATTCAATACATGATTCTTGATTCATGATTTGATTCATGATTCATGATTTGATTCATGATTCGATTCATGATTCATGATTTATGATTCATGATTCATGATTCATGATTCAATTCATGATGCATGATTCATGATTAGATTCATAATTCATGATTCATGATTCAATTCATGATTCATGATTAGATTCATAATTCATGATTTGATTCATGATTCATGATTCATTTCATGATTCATGATTCATGATTCAATTCATGATTCAATTTATGATTCATGATTCGATTCATGATTCGATTCATGATTCATGATTCCATTAATGATTCATGATTCCATTCATAATTCATGATTCATGATTCAATTCATGATTCATGATTCATGATTCGATTTATGATTCGTTTCATGATTCATGATTCAATTCATAATTCATGATTCATGATTCATGATTCAATTCATGATTTATGATTCATGATTCGATTCATGATTCATGATTCATGATTCAATTCATGATTCATGATTCATGATTCTAATTCATGATTCATGATTAATGATTTGATTCATGATTCACGATTCTTGATTCATGATTTAGTTCATGATTCATGATTAAATTCATGATTCAATTCATAATTCATGATTCAATTCATGATTCACGATTCATGATTCAATTCATGATTCAATTCATGATTCATGATTCAATTCATGATTCATGATTCATGATTTGATTCATGATTTAATTCATGATTTATGATTCAATTCATGATTCATGATTCAATTCATGATTCATGATTCATGATTCAATTCATGATTCATGATTCATGATTCGATTCATTATTCATGATTCGATTCATAAATCATGATTAAATTCATGATTCAATTCATGAATCATGATTCGTTTAATGAATCATGATTCAATTCATAATTCATGACTCATGATTCATGATTCAATTCATGATTCATGATTCATGATTCGATTAATGAATTATGATTTATGATTCATGATTCATGATTCATGTTTCAATTCATGATTCATGATTCATGATTAGATTCATAATTCATGATTCATGATTCAATTCATGATTCATGATTAGATTCATAATTCATGATTCGATTCATGATTCATGATTCAATTCATGATTCGATTCATGATTCATGATTCAATTCATGATTCATGATTCGATTCATGATTCATGATTCGATTCATGATTCATGATTCATTTCATGATTCATTATTCAATTCATGATTCAATTCATGATTCATGATTCGATTCATGATTCATGATTCGATTCATGATTCATGATTCGATTCATGATTCATGATTCCATTCATAATTCATGATTCATGATTCAATTCATGATTCATGATTCATGATTCGATTCATGATTCATGATTCGATTCATAAATTATGATTCAATTCATGATTCAATTCATGATTCATGATTAATTTCATGATTCATTATTCAATTCATGATTCAATTCATGATTCATGATTCGATTCATGATTCATAATTCGATTCATGATTCATGATTCCATTCATAATTCATGATTCATGATTCATGATTCAATTCATGATTCATGATTCATTTCATGATTCATGCTTCATGATTCATGATTCAATTCATGATTCATGATTCATGATTCAATTCATGATTCATGATTAATGATTTGATTCATGATTCATGATTCTTGATTCATGATTTAGTTCATGATTCATGATTCAATTCATGATTCAATTCATGATTCATGATTCAATTCATGATTCACGATTAATGATTCAATTCATGATTCAATTCATGATTCATGATTCATGATTTGATTCATGATTTAATTCATGATTCATGATTCATGATTCAATCCATGATTCATGATTCAATTCATGATTCATGATTCATGATTCATGATTCAATTCATGATTCATGATTCATGATTCAATTCATGATTCATGATTCAATTCATGATTCAATTCATGATTTATTTCATGATTCAATTCATGATTCATGATTCAATTCATGATTCATGATTTAATTCATGATTCAATTCATGATTTATTTCATGATTCATGATTCAATTCATGATTTATTTCATCATTCATGATTCAATTCATGATTCATGATTCAATTCATGATTCATGATTCATGATTCAATTCATGATTCAATTCATGGTTCATGATTCGATTCATGATTCGATTCATGATTCATGATTCCAATTATGATTCATGATTCAATTCATGATTCATGATTCATGATTCGATTCATGATTCTTGATTCGATTCATAAATCATGATTAAATTCATGATTCAATTCATGATTCATGATTCGTTTCATGATTCATGATTCAATTCATAATTCATGACTCATGATTCATGATTCAATTCTTGATTCATGATTCATGATTCAATTCATGATTCATGATTTGATTCATGATTCATGATTCTTGATTCATGATTTAGTTCATGATTCATGATTCAATTCATTAATAATGATTTATGATTTAATTCATGATTCATGATTCATTTCATGATTTAATTCATGATTCATTTCATGATTCATGATTCATGATTTAATTCATGATTCAATTCATGATTCATGATTCAATTCATGATTCATGATTCATGATTTGATTCATGATTCATGATTCATGATTCATAATTCATGATTCAATTCATTAATCATGATTCGATTCATGATTCATGATTCGATTCATGATTCATGATTCGATTCATGATTCATGATTCGATTCATGATTCATTTCATGCATCATCAAGTCATGATTTATGATTCAATTTATGATTCATGATTCGATTTATGATTTATGATTCGATTCATGATTCATTTCATGATTCATGATTTATTTCATGATTCATGATTCAAATTATGATTCAGTTCATGATTCATGATTCAATACATGATTCTTGATTCATGATTTGATTCATGATTTGATTCATGATTCGATTCATGATTCATGATTTATGATTCATGATTCATGATTCAATTCATGATTCATGATTCATTATTAGATTCATAATTCATGATTCATGATTCAATTCATGATTCATGATTAGATTCATAATTCATGATTCGATTCATGATTCATGATTCATTTCATGATTCATGATTCATGATTTAATTCATGATTCAATTTATGATTCATGATTCAATTCGTGATTCATGATTCATGATTCAATTCATGATTCATGATTCAATTCATGATTCATGATTAATGATTTGATTCATGATTCATGATTCTTGATTCATGATTTATTTCATGATTCATGATTCAATTCATGATTCAATTTATGATTCATGATTCAATTCATGATTCAATTCATGATTCATGATTCAATTCATGATTCACGATTCATGATTCAATTCTTGATTCATGATTCAATTTATGATTCATGATTCGATTCATGATTCATGATTCATGATTCAATTCATGATTCATGATTCATGATTCAATTCATGATTCATGATTAATGATTTGATTCATGATTCATGATTCTTGATTCATGATTTAGTTCATGATTCATTAATCAATTCATGATTTAGTTCATGATTCATGATTCAATTCATGATTCAATTCATGATTCATGATTTAATTCATGATTCACGATTCATGATTCAATTCTTGATTCATGATTCGATTCATGATTTATGATTCAAATCATGATTAATGATTCATGATTCGATTCATGAATTATGATTTATGATTCATGATTCATGATTCATGTTTCAATTCATGATTCATGATTCATGATTAGATTCATAATTCATGATTCATGATTCAATTCATGATTCATGATTAGATTCATAATTCATGATTCGATTCATGATTCATAATTCATTTCATGATTCATGATTC
Source organism: Mixophyes fleayi (assembly GCF_038048845.1). Taxonomy (NCBI): domain Eukaryota; kingdom Metazoa; phylum Chordata; class Amphibia; order Anura; family Limnodynastidae; genus Mixophyes; species Mixophyes fleayi. The sequence goes on from NW_027448240.1 coordinate 42,952, forward strand.
ATGATTCAATTCATGATTCGATTCATGATTCATGATTCAATTCATGATTCATGATTCGATTCATGATTCATGATTCAATTCATGATTCATGATTCAATTCATGATTCATGATTCGATTCATGATTCATGATTCCATTCATAATTCATGATTCATGATTCAATTCATGATTCATGATTCATGATTCGTTTCATGATTCATGATTCAATTCATAATTCATGATTCATGATTCAATTCATGATTCATGATTTATGATTTGATTCATGATTTAATTCATGATTCATGATTCATGATTCAATCCATGATTCATGATTCAATTCATGATTCATGATTCATGATTCATGATTCAATTCATGATTCATGATTCATGATTCAATTCATGATTCATGATTCAATTCATGATTCAATTCATGATTTATTTCATGATTCAATTCATGAATCATGATTCAATTCATGATTCATGATTTAATTCATGATTCAATTCATGATTTATTTCATGATTCATGATTTAATTCATGATTCAATTCATGATTTTTTTCATGATTCATGATTCAATTCATGATTCATGATTCATGATTCAATTCATCGATTCATGATTCGATTCATGATTCCATTCATGATTCATGATTCCATTCATGATTCATGATTCCATTCATGATTCATGATTCAATTCATGATTCATGATTCATGATTCGATTCATGATTCTTGATTCGATTCATAAATCATGATTAAATTCATGATTCAATTCATGATTCAATATTCGTTTCATGATTCATAATTCAATTCATAATTCATGACTCATGATTCATGATTCAATTCTTGATTCATGATTTGATTCATGATTCATGATTCTTGATTCATGATTTCGTACATGATTCATGATTCAATTCATTAATAATGATTCATGATTTAATTCATGATTCATGATTCATTTCATGATTTAATTCATGATTCATTTCATGATTCACGATTCATGATTTAATTCATGATTCAATTCATGATTCATGATTCAATTCATGATTCATGATTCATGATTTGATTCATTATTCATGATTCATGATTCATAATTCATGATTTAATTCATTAATCATGATTCGATTCATGATTCATGATTCGATTCATGATTCATGATTCGATTCATGATTCATTTCATGCATCATCAAGTCATGATTTATGATTCAATTCATGATTCATGATTCAATTTATGATTTATGATTCGATTCATGATTCATTTCATGATTCATGATTTATGATTCGATTCATGATTCATTTCATGATTCAGTTCATGATTCATGATTCAATACATGATTCTTGATTCATGATTTGATTCATGATTCATGATTTGATTCATGATTCGATTCATGATTCATGATTTATGATTCATGATTCATGATTCATGATTCAATTCATGATTCATGATTCATTATTAGATTCATAATTCATGATTCATGATTCAATTCATGATTCATGATTAGATTCATAATTCATGATTCAATTCATGATTTATGATTCATTTCATGATTCATGATTCATGATTTAATTCATGATTCAATTTATGATTCATGATTCGATTCATGATTCATGATTCATGATTCAATTCATGATTCATGATTCATGATTCAATTCATGATTCATGATTAATGATTTGATTCATGATTAATGATTCATGATTTAGTTCATGATTCATGATTCAATTCATGATTCAATTCATGATTCATGATTCAATTCATGATTCACGATTCATGATTCAATTCTTGATTCATGATTCGATTCATGATTTATGATTCAAATCATGATTAATGATTCATGATTCGATTCATGAATTATGATTTATGATTCATGATTCATGATTCATGTTTCAATTCATGATTCATGATTCATGATTAGATTCATAATTCATGATTCATGATTCAATTCATGATTCATGATTAGATTCATAATTCATGATTCGATTCATGATTCATGATTCATTTCATGATTCATGATTCATGATTCAATTCATGATTCGATTCATGATTCATGATTCAATTCATGATTCATGATTCGATTCATGATTCATGATTCGATTCATGATTCATGATTCGATTTATGATTCATGATTCGATTCATGATTCATGATTCCATTCATAATTCATGATTCATGATTCAATTCATGATTCATGATTCATGATTCGATTCATGATTCATGATTCGATTCATAAATTATGATTCAATTCATGATTCAATTCTTGATTCATGATTCAATTCATGATTCACGACTCATGATTCAATTCATGATTCAATTTATGATTGATGATTCAATTCATGATTCATGATTTGATTTAATGATTTAATTCCTGATTCATGATTCAATTCATGATTTAATTCATGATTCATGATTCAATTCATGATGCATGATTCAATTCATGATTCATGATTCAATTCATGATTCAATTCATGATTTATTTCATGATTCATGATTCAATTCATGATTCAATTCATGATTTATTTCATGATTCATGATTAATGATTCAATTCATGATTCATGATTCAATTCATGATGCATGATTCGATTCATGATTCATGATTCAATTCATGATTCAATTCATGATTTATTTCATGATTCATGATTCAATTCATGATTCAATTCATGATTTATTTCATGATTCATGATTAATGATTCAATTCATGAGTCATGATTCAATTCATGATTCATGATTCATTTCATGATTAATTATTCAATTCATGATTCAATTCATGATTCATGATTCGATTCATGATTCATGATTCCATTCATGATTCATGATTCCATTCATGATTCATGATTCATGATTCAATTCATGATTCATGATTCATGATTCGATTTATGATTCATGATTCGATTCATAAATCATGATTAAATTCATGATTCAATTCATGATTCATGATTCATTTCATGATTCATGATTCAATTCATAATTCATGACTCTTGATTCATGATTCAATTCATGATTCATGATTCATGATTCATGATTAATGATTCAATTCATGATTCATGATTTGATTCATGATTCATGATTCATGATTCAATTCATGATTCATGATTCATGATTCATGATTCGATTCATGATTCATGATTCGATTCATAAATTATGATTCAATTCATGATTCAATTCATGATTCATGATTCGTTTCATGATTCATGATTCAATTCATAATTCATGATTCATGATTCATGATTCAATTCATGATTCATGATTCATGATTTGATTCATGATTTAATTCATGATTCATGAATCATGATTCAATCCATGATTCATGATTCAATTCATGATTCATGATTCATGATTCATGATTCAATTCATGATTCATGATTCATGATTCAATTCATGATTCATGATTCAATTCATGATTCAATTCATGATTTATTTCATGATTCAATTCATGAATCATGATTCAATTCATGATTCATGATTTAATTCATGATTCAATTCATGATTTATTTCATGATTCATGATTCAATTCATGAATCAATTCATGATTTTTTTCATGCTTCATGATTCAATTCATGATTTATGATTCATGATTCAATTCATGATTCATGATTCATGATTCAATTCATGATTCAATTCATGATTCATGATTCGATTCATGATTCGATTCATGATTCATGATTCCATTCATGATTCATGATTCATGATTCAATTCATGATTCATGATTCATGATTCGATTTATGATTCTTGATTTGATTCATAAATCATGATTAAATTCATGATTCAAATTATGATTCATGATTCGTTTCATGATTCATGATTCAATTCATAATTCATGACTCATGATTCATGATTCAATTCTTGATTCATGATTCATGATTCAGTCATGATTCATGATTTGATTCATGATTCATGATTCTTGATTCATGATTTAGTTCATGATTCATGATTCAATTCATGATTTAATTTATGATTCATTTCATGATTCACGATTCATGATTTAATTCATGATTCAATTCATGATTCATGATTCAATTCATGATTCATGATTCATGATTTGATTCATGATTCATGATTCATGATTTGATTCATGATTCATGAGTCAAATTATGATTCAGTTCATGATTCATGATTCAATACATGATTCTTGATTCATGATTTGATTCATGATTCATGATTTGATTCATGATTCGATTCATGATTCATGATTTATGATTCATGATTCATGATTCATGATTCAATTCATGATTCATGATTCATGATTAGATTCATAATTCATGATTCATGATTCAATTCATGATTCATGATTAGATTCATAATTCATGATTCGATTCATGATTAATGATTCATTTCATGATTCATGATTCATGATTTAATTCATGATTCAATTTATGATTCATGATTCGATTCATGATTCATGATTCAATTCATGATTCATGATTCATGATTCAATTCATGATTCATGATTAATGATTTGATTCATGATTCATGATTCATGATTTAGTTCATGATTCATGATTCAATTCATGATTCAATTCATGATTCATGATTCAATTCATGATTCACGATTCATGATTCAATTCTTGATTCATGATTCGATTCATGATTTATGCTTCAAATCATGATTAATGATTCATGATTCGATTCATGAATTATGATTTTTGATTCATGATTCATGATTCATGTTTCAATTCATGATTCATGATTCATGATTAGATTCATAATTCATGATTCATTTCATGATTCATGATTAGATTCATAATTCATGATTCGATTCATGATTCATGATTCATTTCATGATTCATGATTCATGATTCAATTCATGATTCGATTCATGATTCATGATTCAATTCATGATTCATGATTCGATTCATGATTCATGATTCGATTCATGATTCATGATTCGATTCATGATTCATGATTCCATTCAAAATTCATGATTCATGATTCAATTCATGATTCATGATTCATGATTCGATTCATGATTCATGATTCGATTCATAAATTATGATTCAATTCATGATTCAATTCATGATTCATGATTCGTTTCATGATTCATGATTTAGTTCATGATTCATGATTCAATTCATGATTCAATTCATGATTTATGATTCAATTCATGATTCACGACTCATGATTCAATTCATGATTCAATTTATGATTGATGATTCAATTCATGATTCATGATTTGATTTAATGATTTAATTCATGATTCATGATTCAATTCATGATTTAATTCATGATTCATGATTCAATTCATGATGCATGATTCAATTTATGATTCATGATTCAATTCATGATTCAATTCATGATTTATTTCATGATTCATGATTCAATTCATGATTCAATTCATGATTTATTTCATGATTCATGATTCATGATTCAATTCATGATTCATGATTCAAATTATGATTCATGATTCGATTCATGATTCATGATTCAATTCATGAGTCATGATTCAATTCATGATTCATGATTCATTTCATGATTAATTATTCAATTCATGATTCAATTCATGATTCATGATTCGATTCATGATTCATGATTCCATTCATGATTCATGATTCCATTCATGATTCATGATTCATGATTCAATTCATGATTCATGATTCATGATTCGATTCATGATTCATGATTCGATTCATAAATCATGATTAAATTCATGATTCAATTCATGATTCATGATTCGTTTCATGATTCATGATTCAATTCATGATTCATGATTTGATTCATGATTCATGATTCTTGATTCATGATTTAGTTCATGATTCATGATTCAATTCATGATTAATGATTTATGATTCAATTCATGATTCATTTCATGATTTAATTCATGATTCATTTCATGATTTACGATTCATGATTCAATTCATGATTCATGATTCAATTCATGATTCATGATTTGATTGATGATTCATGATTCTTGATTCATGATTTAGTTCATGATTCATGATTCAATTCATGATTCAATTCATGATTTATGATTCAATTCATGATTCACGATTCATGATTCAATTCATGATTCAATTTATGATTGATGATTCAATTCATGATTCATGATTTGATTCATGATTTGATTCATGATTCAATTCATGATACATGATTCAATTCATGATTCATGATTCATGATTCAATTCATGATTCATGATTCAATTCATGATGCATGATTCAATTCATGATTCATGATTCAATTCATGATTCAATTCATGATTTATTTCATGATTCATGATTCAATTCATGATTTATTTCATGATTCATGATTCAATTCATGATTCTTGATTCATGATTCAATTCATGATTCATGATTCAAATTATGATTCATGATTCGATTCATGATTCATGATTCGATTCAAGAGTCATGATTCAATTCATGATTCATGATTCATTTCATGATTCATTATTCAATTCATGATTCAATTCATGATTCATGATTCAATTCATGATTCATGATTCCATTCATGATTCATGATTCCATTCATGATTCATGATTCATGATTCATGATTCGATTCATAAATTATGATTAAATTCATGATTCAATTCATGATTCATGACTCATGATTCATGATTCAATTCATGATTCATGATTCATGATTCATGATTCAATTCATGATTCATGATTTAATTCATGATTCATGATTCTTGATTCATGATTTAGTTCATGATTCATGATTCAATTCATGATTAATGATTTATGATTCAATTCATGATTCATGATTCATTTCATGATTTAATTCATGATTCATTTCATGATTCACGATTCATGATTCAATTCATGATTCAATTCATGATTCATGATTCAATTCATGATTCATGATTCAATTCATGATTCATGATTCATGATTTGATTCATGATTCATGATTCATGATTCATAATTCATGATTCGATTCATGATTCATGATTCATTTCATGATTCATGATTCATGATTCAAATTATGATTCAGTTCATGATTCATGATTCAATTCATGATTCATGATTTGATTCATGATTCATGATTCATGATTCATGATTCATGATTTAATTCCTGATTCATGATTTGATTCATGATTTATGATTCTTGATTCATGATTTAGTTCATGATTCATGTTTCAATTCATGATTAATGATTTATGATTCAATTAATGATTCATGATTCATTTCATGATTTAATTCATGATTCATTTCATGATTCACGATTCATGATTCAATTCATGATTCAATTCATGATTCATGATTCAATTCATGATTCATGATTTGATTCATGATTCATGATTCATGATTCATAATTCATGATTCGATTCATGATTCATCATTCGATTCATGATTCATGATTCGATTCATGATTCATGATTCGATTCATGATTCATTTCATGCATCATCAAGTCATGATTCATGATTTAATTCATGATTCATGATTCGATTTATGATTTATGATTCGATTCATGATTCATTTCATGATTCATGATTCATTTCATGATTCATGATTCATTTCATGATTCATGATTCATGATTCAAATTATGATTCAGTTCATGATTCATGATTCAATTCATGATTCATGATTTATGATTTGATTCATGATTCATGATTCATGATTCATGATTCATGATTTAATTCCTGATTCATGATTTGATTCATGATTTATGATTCAATTCATGATTCATGATTCATGATGTCGATTCACGATTGATTCATGATTCGATTCATGATTCATGATTTATGATTCATGATTCATGATTCATGATTCAATCATGATTCATGATTCATTATTAGATTCATAATTCATGATTCATGATCAATTCATGATTCATGATTAGATTCATAATTCATGATTCGATTCATGATTCATGATTCATTTCATGATTCATGATTCATGATTTAATTCATGATTCAATTTATGATTCATGATTCAATTCATGATTCATGATTCATGATTCAATTCATGATTCATGATTCATGATTCAATTCATGATTCATGATTAATGATTTGATTAATGATTCATGATTCTTGATTCATGATTTAGTTTCATGATTCATGATTCAATTCATGATTCAATTTATGATTCATGATTCAATTCATGATTCAATTCATGATTCATGATTCAATCATGATTCACGATTCATGATTCAATTCTTGATTCATGATTCAATTTATGATTCATGATTCGTGATTCATGATTCAATTCATGATTCATGATTCATGATTCAATTCATGATTTATGATTAATGATTTGATTTCATGATTCATGATTCATGATTCAATTCTTGATTCATGATTCAATTTATGATTCATGATTCGTGATTCATGATTCAATTCATGATTCATGATTCATGATTCAATTCATGATTTATGATTAATGATTTGATTCATGATTCATGATTCTTGATTCATGATTTAGTTCATGATTCATGATTCAATTCATGATTTAGTTCATGATTCATGATTCAATTCATGATTCAATTCATGATTCATGATTTAAATTATGATTCACGATTCTTGATTTAATTCTTGATTCATGATTCGATTCATGATTTATGATTCAAATCATGATTAATGATTCATGATTCGATTCATGAATTATGATTTATGATTCATGATTCATGATTCATGTTTCAATTCATGATTCATGATTCATGATTAGATTCATAATTCATGATTCATGATTCAATTCATGATTCATGATTAGATTCATAATTCATGATTCGATTCATGATTCATGATTCATTTCATGTTCATGATTCATGATTCAATTCATGATTCGATTCATGATTCATGATTCAATTCATGATTCATGATTCGATTCATGATTCATGATTCAATTCATGATTCATGATTCGATTCATGATTCATGATTCCATTCATAGATTCATGATTCATGATTCAATTCATGATTCATGATTCATGATTCGATTCATGATTCATGATTCGATTCATAAATTATGATTCAATTCATGATTCAATTCATGATTCATGATTCGTTTCATGATTCATGATTCAATTCATAATTCATGATTCATGATTCATGATTCAATTCATGATTCATGATTCATGATTCAATTCATGATTCATGATTCATGATTTGATTCATGATTTAATTCATGATTCATGATTCATGATTCAATCCATGATTAATGATTCAATTCATGATTCATGATTCATGATTCATGATTCAATTCATGATTCATGATTCATGATTCAATTCATGATTCATGATTCAATTCATGATTCAATTCATGATTTATTTTATGATTCAATTCATGAATCATGATTCAATTCATGATTCATGATTTAATTCATGATTCAATTCATGATTTATTTCATGATTCATGATTCAATTCATGATTCATGATTCATGATTCAATTCATGATTCATGATTCATGATTCAATTCATGATTCAATTCATGATTCATGATTCGATTCATGATTCGATTCATGATTCATGATTCCATTCATGATTCATGATTCATGATTCAATTCATGATTCATGATTCGATTCATGATTCTTGATTCGATTCATAAATCATGATTAAATTCATGATTCAATTCATGATTCATGATTCGTTTCATGATTCATGATTCAATTCATAATTCATGACTCATGATTCATGATTCAATTCTTGATTCATGATTCATGATTCAAGTCATGATTCATGATTTGATTCATGATTCATGATTTTTGATTCATGATTTAGTTCATGATTCATGATTCAATTCATTAATAATGATTTATGATTTAATTCATGATTCATGATTCATTTCATGATTTAATTCATGATTCATTTCATGATTCACGATTCATGATTTAATTCATGATTCAATTCATGATTCATGATTCAATTCATGATTCATGATTCATGATTTGAGTCATGATTCATGATTCATGATTCATAATTCATGATTCAATTCATTAATCATGATTCGATTCATGATTTATGATTCAATTCATGATTCATGATTCGATTTATGATTTATGATTCGTTTAATGATTCATTTCATTATTCATGATTTATTTCATGATTCATGATTCAAATTATGATTCAGTTCATGATTCATGATTCAATACATGATTCTTGATTCATGATTTGATTCATGATTCATGATTTGATTCATGATTCGATTCATGATTCATGATTTATGATTCATGATTCATGATTCATGATTCAATTCATGATTCATGATTCATGATTAGATTCATAATTCATGATTCATGATTCAATTCATGATTCATGATTAGATTCATAATTCATGATTCGATTCATGATTCATGATTCATTTCATGATTCATGATTCATGATTTAATTCATGATTCAATTTATGATTCATGATTCGATTCATGATTCATGATTCATGATTCAATTCATGATTCATGATTCATGATTCATTTCATGATTCATGATTAATGATTTGATTCATGATTCATGATTCATGATTTAGTTCATGATTCATGATTCAATTTATGATTCAATTCATGATTCATGATTCCATTCATGATTCACGATTCATGATTCAATTCTTGATTCATGATTCGATTCATGATTTATGATTCAAATCATGATTAATGATTCATGATTCGATTCATGAATTATGATTTATGATTCATGATTCATGATTCATGTTTCAATTCATTATTCATGATTCATGATTAGATTCATAATTCATGATTCATGATTCAATTCATGATTCATGATTAGATTCATAATTCATGATTCATGATTCAATTCATGATTCATGATTAGATTCATAATTCATGATTCGATTCATGATTCATGATTCATTTCATGATTCATGATTCATGATTCAATTCATGATTCGATTCATGATTCATGATTCAATTCATGATTCATGATTCGATTCATGATTCATGATTCGATTCATGATTCATGATTCGATTCATGATTCATGATTCCATTCATAATTCATGATTCATGATTCAATTCATGATTCATGATTCATGATTCGATTCATGATTCATGATTCGATTCATAAATTATGATTCAATTCATGATTCAATTCATGATTCATGATTCGATTCATGATTCATGATTTAGTTCATGATTCATGATTCAATTCATGATTCAATTCATGATTTATGATTCAATTCATGATTCACGACTCATGATTCAATTCATGATTCAATTTATGATTGATGATTCAATTCATGATTCATGATTTGATTTAATGATTTAATTCATGATTCATGATTCAATTCATGATTTAATTCATGATTCATGATTCAATTCATGATGCATGATTCAATTCATGATTCATGATTCAATTCATGATTTATTTCATGATTCATGATTCAATTCATGATTCAATTCATGATTTATTTCATGATTCATGATTAATGATTCAATTCATGATTCATGATTCAAATTATGATTCATGATTCGATTCATGATTCATGATTCAATTCATGAGGCATGATTCAATTCATGATTCATGATTCATTTCATGATTAATTATTCAATTCATGATTCAATTCATGATTCATGATTCGATTCATGATTCATGATTCCATTCATGATTCATGATTCCATTCATGATTCATGATTCATGATTCAATTCATGATTCATGATTCATGATTCGATTCATGATTCATGATTCGATTCATAAATCATGATTAAATTCATGATTCAATTCATGATTCATGATTCGTTTCATGATTCATGATTCAATTCATAATTCATGACTCTTGATTCATGATTTAATTCATGATTCATGATTCATGATTCATGATTCATGATTCAATTCATGATTCATGATTTGATTCATGATTCATGATTCATGATTCAATTCATGATTCATGATTCATGATTCGATTCATGATTCATGATTTGATTCATAAATTATGATTCAATTCATGATTCAATTCATGATTCATGATTCGTTTCATGATTCATGATTCAATTCATAATTCATGATTCATGATTCATGATTCAATTCATGATTCATGATTCATGATTTGATTCATGATTTAATTCATGATTCATGATTCATGATTCAATCCATGATTCATGATTCAATTCATGATTCATGATTCATGATTCTTGATTCAATTCATGATTCATGATTCATGATTCAATTCATGATTCATGACTCAATTCATGATTCAATTCATGATTTATTTCATGATTCAATTCATGAATCATGATTCAATTCATGATTGATGATTTAATTCATGATTCAATTCATGATTTATTTCATGATTCATGATTCAATTCATGATTCAATTCATGATTTTTTTCATGATTCATGATTCAATTCATGATTTATGATTCATGATTCAATTCATGATTCATGATTCATGATTCGATTCATGATTCTTGATTCGATTCATAAATCATGATTTAATTCATGATTCAATTCATGATTTATTTCATGATTCATGATTCAATTCATGATTCAATTCATGATTTTTTTCATGATTCATGATTCAATTCATGATTCATGATTCATGATTCAATTCATGATTCATGATTCATGATTCAATTCATGATTCATGATTCAATTCATGATTCAATTCATGATTTATTTCATGATTCAATTCATGAATCATGATTCAATTCATGATTCATGATTTAATTCATGATTCAATTCATGATTTATTTCATGATTCATGATTCAATTCATGATTCGATTCATGATTCGATTCATGATTCATGATTCCATTCATGATTCATGATTCATGATTCAATTCATGATTCATGATTCATGATTCGATTCATGATTCTTGATTCGATTCATAAATCATGATTAAATTCATGATTCAATTCATGATTCATGATTCGTTTCATGATTCATGATTCAATTCATAATTCATGACTCATGATTAATGATTCAATTCTTGATTCATGATTCAAGATTCAAGTCATGATTCATGATTTGATTCATGATTCATGATTCTTGATTCATGATTTAGTTCATGATTCATGATTCAATTCATTAATAATGATTTATGATTTAATTCATGATTCATGATTCATTTCATGATTTAATTCATGATTCATTTCATGATTCACGATTCATGATTTAATTCATGATTCAATTCATGATTCATGATTCAATTCATGATTCATGATTTGATTCATGATTCATGAGTCAAATTATGATTCAGTTCATGATTCATGATTCAATACATGATTCTTGATTCATGATTTGATTCATGATTCATGATTTGATTCATGATTCGATTCATGATTCATGATTTATGATTCATGATTCATGATTCATGATTCATGATTCAATTCATGATTCATGATTCATGATTAGATTCATAATTCATGATTCATGATTCAATTCATGATTCATGATTAGATTCATAATTCATGATTCGATTTATGATTCATGATTCATTTCATGATTCATGATTCATGATTTAATTCATGATTCAATTTATGATTCATGATTCGATTCATGATTCATGATTCATGATTCAATTCATGATTCATGATTCATGATTCAATTCATGATTCATGATTAATGATTTGATTCATGATTCATGATTCATGATTTAGTTCATGATTCATGATTCAATTCATGATTCAATTCATGATTCATGATTCAATTCATGATTCACGATTCATGATTCAATTCATGAATCATGATTCAATTCATGATTTATTTCATGATTCATGATTCAATTCATGATTCATGATTCATGATTCAATTCATGATTCATGATTCATGATTCAATTCATGATTCAATTCATGATTCGTGATTCGATTCATGATTCGATTCATGATTCATGATTCCATTCATGATTCATGATTCATGATTCAATTCATGATTCATGATTCGATTCATGATTCTTGATTCGATTCATAAATCATGATTAAATTCATGATTCAATTCATGATTCATGATTCGTTTCATGATTCATGATTCAATTCATAATTCATGACTCATGATTCATGATTCAATTCTTGATTCATGATTCATGATTCAAGTCATGATTCATGATTTGATTCATGATTCATGATTTTTGATTCATGATTTAGTTCATGATTCATGATTCAATTCATTAATAATGATTTATGATTTAATTCATGATTCATGATTCATTTCATGATTTAATTCATGATTCATTTCATGATTCACGATTCATGATTTAATTCATGATTCAATTCATGATTCATGATTCAATTCATGATTCATGATTCAATTCATGATTCATGATTCATGATTTGAGTCATGATTCATGATTCATGATTCATAATTCATGATTCAATTCATTAATCATGATTCGATTCATGATTTATGATTCAATTCATGATTCATGATTCGATTTATGATTTATGATTCGTTTAATGATTCATTTCATTATTCATGATTTATTTCATGATTCATGATTCAAATTATGATTCAGTTCATGATTCATGATTCAATACATGATTCTTGATTCATGATTTGATTCATGATTCATGATTTGATTCATGATTCGATTCATGATTCATGATTTATGATTCATGATTCATGATTCATGATTCAATTCATGATTCATGATTCATGATTAGATTCATAATTCATGATTCGATTCATGATTCATGATTCATTTCATGATTCATGATTCATGATTTAATTCATGATTCAATTTATGATTCATGATTCGATTCATGATTCATGATTCATGATTCAATTCATGATTCATGATTCATGATTCATGATTCATTTCATGATTCATGATTAATGATTTGATTCATGATTCATGATTCATGATTTAGTTCATGATTCATGATTCAATTTATGATTCAATTCATGATTCATGATTCCATTCATGATTCACGATTCATGATTCAATTCTTGATTCATGATTCGATTCATGATTTATGATTCAAATCATGATTAATGATTCATGATTCGATTCATGAATTATGATTTATGATTCATGATTCATGATTCATGTTTCAATTCATGATTCATGATTCATGATTAGATTCATAATTCATGATTCATGATTCAATTCATGATTCATGATTAGATTCATAATTCATGATTCATGATTCAATTCATGATTCATGATTAGATTCATAATTCATGATTCGATTCATGATTCATGATTCATTTCATGATTCATGATTCATGATTCAATTCATGATTCGATTCATGATTCATGATTCAATTCATGATTCATGATTCGATTCATGATTCATGATTCGATTCATGATTCATGATTCGATTCATGATTCATGATTCCATTCATAATTCATGATTCATGATTCAATTCATGATTCATGATTCATGATTCGATTCATGATTCATGATTCGATTCATAAATTATGATTCAATTCATGATTCAATTCATGATTCATGATTCGTTTCATGATTCATGATTTAGTTCATGATTCATGATTCAATTCATGATTCAATTCATGATTCATGATTCAATTCATGATTTATTTCATGATTCATGATTCAATTCATGATTTATTTCATGATTCATGATTAATGATTCAATTCATGATTCATGATTCAAATTATGATTCATGATTTGATTCATGATTCATGATTCAATTCATGAGGCATGATTCAATTCATGATTCATGATTCATTTCATGATTAATTATTCAATTCATGATTCAATTCATGATTCATGATTCGATTCATGATTCATGATTCCATTCATGATTCATGATTCCATTCATGATTCATGATTCATGATTCAATTCATGATTCATGATTCATGATTCGATTCATGATTCATGATTCGATTCATAAATCATGATTAAATTCATGATTCAATTCATGATTCATGATTCGTTTCATGATTCATGATTCAATTCATAATTCATGACTCTTGATTCATGATTTAATTCATGATTCATGATTCATGATTCATGATTCATGATTCAATTCATGATTCATGATTTGATTCATGATTCATGATTCATGATTCAATTCATGATTCATGATTCATGATTCGATTCATGATTCATGATTCGATTCATAAATTATGATTCAATTCATGATTCAATTCATGATTCATGATTCGTTTCATGATTCATGATTCAATTCATAATTCATGATTCATGATTCATGATTCAATTCATGATTCATGATTCATGATTTGATTCATGATTTAATTCATGATTCATGATTCATGATTCAATCCATGATTCATGATTCAATTCATGATTCATGATTCATGATTCTTGATTCAATTCATGATTCATGATTCATGATTCAATTCATGATTCATGATTCAATTCATGATTCAATTCATGATTTATTTCATGATTCAATTCATGAATCATGATTCAATTCATGATTCATGATTTAATTCATGATTCAATTCATGATTTATTTCATGATTCATGATTCAATTCATGATTCAATTCATGATTTTTTTCATGATTCATGATTCAATTCATGATTTATGATTCATGATTCAATTCATGATTCATGATTCATGATTCGATTCATGATTCTTGATTCGATTCATAAATCATGATTTAATTCATGATTCAATTCATGATTTATTTCATGATTCATGATTCAATTCATGATTCAATTCATGATTTTTTTCATGATTCATGATTCAATTCATGATTCATGATTCATGATTCAATTCATGATTCATGATTCATGATTCAATTCATGATTCATGATTCAATTCATGATTCAATTCATGATTTATTTCATGATTCAATTCATGAATCATGATTCAATTCATGATTCATGATTTAATTCATGATTCAATTCATGATTTATTTCATGATTCATGATTCAATTCATGATTCGATTCATGATTCGATTCATGATTCATGATTCCATTCATGATTCATGAATCGAATCATGAATCATGAATCATGAATTGAATCATGAATCATGAATTGAATCATGAATCATGATGGAATCATGAATCATGAATCGAATCATGAATCGAATCATGAATTGAATCATGAATCATGAATAAATCATGAATTGAATCATGAATTAAATCATGAATCATGAATTGAATCATGATTCAATTCATGAATCATGATTCAATTCATGATTCATGATTTAATTCATGATTCAATTCATGATTTATTTCATGATTCATGATTCAATTCATGATTCGATTCATGATTCGATTCATGATTCATGATTCCATTCATGATTCATGATTCAATTCATGATTCATGATTCAATTCATGATTCATGATTCATGATTCGATTCATGATTCTTGATTCGATTCATAAATCATGATTAAATTCATGATTCAATTCATGATTCATGATTCGTTTCATGATTCATGATTCAATTCATAATTCATGACTCATGATTCATGATTCAATTCTTGATTCATGATTCAAGATTCAAGTCATGATTCATGATTTGATTCATGATTCATGATTCTTGATTCATGATTTAGTTCATGATTCATGATTCAATTCATTAATAATGATTTATGATTTAATTCATGATTCATGATTCATTTCATGATTTAATTCATGATTCATTTCATTATTCACGATTCATGATTTAATTCATGATTA